>NC_137088.1:22461100-22671100 GCF_951640355.1 Cnephaeus nilssonii | reverse complement strand
ACACAGTTCCTGTGTCTCACTTTTTCTCCAAAGCCATAATTTTACACCAGAGTAACTTGTTTTTACTTTCTCTTATTTCAGCTCTTCTCTATTTGCGTGGAGATAAATTCTTATCAGGACTTTTGCCTTTCCCACTCCTGAGACATGTCTCTGCTTTCTCGTAGTATCGTGATTTTCAGCGAGATTCCTCTTTAATTTCAAATAGGCAGTATTATATTTCCTCATGTTTCCTGTGATTGAAAAATATGTCCCAAAGGTTGCCAGTTGTTTCTTTGGACAAATCGCCACTACTAAGAACAATAATAGGGAGATGCAATAGGGGGACTTTTTAAAATGCTTTAACAGTTGGCTTGAGAATGTTTAGTGAAGAAAAACCCACTAACAAGGAAGCTAATTTTTATTTAAATCTCTTGCTCAAGCACTTTTTCTTATTATTTTTTTCTCTAGACTTTCTTGCCCTGGTGATCTCATCATCAGGAGCATGTTGCCAAACCAGAGAAATTAAATCTGTACCTTGGGGGCCAGACTAGTCCCGGCCACGTTGACGGACAGCTTCTTTGTCCTTTGCTTGTCCTTTGACTGTCAGGAGGTCCTATTAAACCATCAAAATCCATAACTAGCATGTGGGCAGGTCGAAGGGGAAAGAACAGAACAGCTTTTTTTGTAAGGGGAGGGTGGTGGTGGAAGGGGAGAACAAGATTTCCATTTCTTGTTACTTTACCCTTTTCATTCATGAGCAATGGTATGCCTCATCAAAGAGAATGTTCAAATTATAAGAGAAGAAAGTTGATTAAAACAAGTCACCAAGAGATCAGGGCTATTTGGGGATGTTTGTCTCTTTAAGGCTCTTAGTGCATGTTTCTGTTTGATTGACAACACAGCTTCTATTTTATTTGTATTGGGCTGTACTTTTCTGGAGGATGGATTGGCTTCTAACAAGTCACTTGAGTTCATGTGGAAACCAGACAAAGCAGGGAAGAGGGAGCAGCAGTCTGTGGTCCGAGGCTGGCAGCTGCCCTGCTCTGAGCTGACGGAGCGTGAACCCCCCCGCCCCTCCCCAGCTCTTGGCCTATGTCACTTCCTCAGCACCTCCATTCCCCCTGCTGTAGAATGGGGCTGGTGATCACACTGGTTATAAGGATTCAGTGAGTAATATGTGAGCAGTACCTGCTGCTTCGTCACCGCTACAGGAGTGTTTTGTTAAATAATACATGGACTCTGTTTGTCACGAAGGATATTCTACTAATAACTAGCTAATAGTTTACTGGAAAATTTCTTTGGGTCAGGCACTGTGTTTTATGGGCTCTGAATGTTTTTCATTTGATCTTCATAGCAATTCATGAGAAAGGTACTGCAATACAGCATCCTCATAGTATGGATGAAGCAGTTGAGGGTTAGAGATAGGAACTCTAGGTCACTAGATGTAGGTTGGTACAGTTAGAAAGTGACAGACTGGTGCTCCTCACTGCTACACCCACTGTGCCCATCATGAACCTTGGAGGGAGACTTCCCGCTCACCCTGCAGTGTACTTTAACTTTAAAAAATTCTCACACAGCCGAAACCGGTTTGGCTCAGTGGATAGAGCGTCGGCCTGCGGACTCAGGGGTCCCGGGTTCGATTCCGGTCAAGGGCATGTACCTTGAATGCAGGCACATCCCCAGTGGGGGGTGTGCAGGAGGCGGCTGATCGATGTTTCTCTCTCATCGATGTTTCTAACTCTCTATCCCTCTCTCTTCCTCTCTGTAAAAATTCAATAAAATATATTTAAAGTGCATTGGGACTAAAGAAGAATTTAAAAAAAAAATTCTCACACAAAGATGAGCATTAGAACCATAACATTCAGCTTTGTGGGCCCTACTTCTCAAGCCAAGAGGACAGATCCTAAGTGCTAAGCATAATTTGAGAGGAGTATAAACTTGAGTTCGAGTCCTGGTTTCACTGCTTACTGACCCTGTGACCTTGAAAAGGTTACCTATCACCAAAACGTAGTATCTCACTTTTGAATGAACATAGATTCTACTTCCTAGGGTGGCTCTGAGGATTGGCTGAGAGCTAATTAATATTAATTATGTTTTGCAAATAGTGTCTTTCATTCTATTCAGTGAAACTTGGGTGGGGTTTAGGTGAGGGTCATCTGAATGGAAAAATTTTCTTAGGGAGGGCTTTGTGCTGTGTTAAATGAACTATGTCACTCTCATAGGAGAACCAACTGTTTTGATCTGTTCTGCTCCTTCAGTCCTGCAAGTTCCTGCCCAGAGTCTGAAATAAGAAACTATTTCCACTTAGTGTTTTCAAGTAATTGGCCACCACAAGTAAAATGAGTGTTTGTTGTAAATGCCAATAGTGATAGACTGATTTGGGAGGGGAGGGGGATGAAGAGGGGACTTTATTGACCACAGAAAAAAACAAGCCAAAGACTTGGCTAATTTGTGTAATCAGCTTTATCAATTTGCATAAATTGTGCATCAGGCTATATTCCTCTCGGGTATAATAAGCCCAAATTTAGTTTTTCTAATTTTAAAGTCATCAGTCTCTCTTTTTTCTTCTTCTTCTGTTCCTTTCTGGGATTTGAGTGGGTCACACCTCCATGCATCTGTCAGGTGGTCTTATGTGTCTGATTCTCAAGAGGCCCCACCAGTGTCTTGCTATAGCATCTAATGCTTATTTCCCCAAATTGGTCCAGACTCGACCCTCCACCCCCCACCCTATTTCATGTCTTTTTGCATATCTACTAGATATGCCCCCTTTTTTCATTATCTCCTTGTTCAGATTAAAATCTCCCAAATGTTTTTAAATGAACCCCTTTCAATTGGCCATGCTCTCCTACCATCTCCTTTCAAAGGGCTCTGCCGAATTCCGTATTTCCTAGCAGGCTTTCTGTCCCAGGTTTCACCCATTGCTTCCTCTCATTACTTTTTTTCTCAACACTCAATTCTGCGAAGGATCTCTAAATAGTTCTAAAGGGTCTCCGAAGGTTTTGACTCTACTTGGAGGTTATGAGATGAATTGCGATGATTACAGGGTTGTAACATGGCTCACACCCCCTCTCCCCCCAGCTGTGTGCTGCTCCCACAGCTCAGCTTCTCTCTCTGCTTTTCCTGGACCCTTTCGGGGCTCTACTACCCCTACTGGTCTCCTGCTTTCAGTCTCGACACGTGTCAGTTCATCTTCCACATGGCCACCAGAGTCCGAGCTTGGCTATGATTAAAATCTATCTAATCAAAAGAGGTGATCATAGAGCTTGTTCACCAACGTTAGTAATTAGGGAACTAATGAACCTCCTTGACACTAGCAAATGTTCAAGAAAAAAACGAGAAAACACAATTTTATATAGCATGTAGAGAGCATATGGAAGCGATACAAGTTGAGAACATCAACGACATTCAGAAGGGTTTAAACTTATGAATAATATTGTAGATACACATCTCCTAACCTTTGGAGGTGAGGTCACACGGGGCCTGGGCCACAAACCATCATCAAAGCCCAAACCCTGGACTTGTGGACAACCGGTGTAACCCAGCCAGCGTTGCTTAGGATTTTATGCTGTCCAGAGGGCTAACTGCTGACACAAAATCTTTATCTCAAAGATGCAGATGTAAACCTAATGTCCTTTTAAAAACAGTAGCTAGTTATGGCACTGGAGATGTTTAAGCCTGAGGCTTTACAAACACTTTTATGATATCATTAGCCTGAAGATTGCCCCTGCCTTTATTTCATAGTCCCAATGTTCGCAAATCTGGGCATTTGCAATTCTTTCTCTTTCTTTCAGTGTTACTGGAACTCGAGCATCTGCTTTCAGAGAATAAACGTTGCTTTCTGCCCCCAAACCCATGGAAGATGAGAGAGGAGAGGGGTGCTGACCTTCTGCATGCCCTTGGCCTCAGTCATGGCCAGCCCGCTCATATTTCCTTTGGGCTCTGGCTCTATAGGCCAGTCATTTTCAGGGCTGGTTTAAAGAGCATGTGCCTAATTTGGAGCTGCTGACACAGGGCAGGGAACTGGCCACCTGGCAAATGCCTTGGGCTTTGACTGATTCCACTAACTTGAAGCCTAGGCCAAGTTCCCCTCAAGTTGTACTGAGGTTTGTAAACCTTTTGGCAATGCTGAGCTAAGACTGGACCAGGTAATCAGCTTTTCAGGGTCCTTGGCTAGGTGTGAAATTTTAATCAAAGGGATTTTATGTTTGCAAAAATAGAATGCACCACCAGAAATGTCACATAGAATTAAACTTCGGATTCACTGAGGTTCAAGATGAATCAGCTGGTTCCTTACAAAATGGCAAATCCTGTCGTCTTTGCATGGGAGAGGGGTGTTAAAAATAAATGGAATCCGGGTAGCTCTGGTACCTCCTTTGTCTGGTGAGAGAAAAATTACAATAATTTTTAGTCCATCCACTCTTTGGAACTGGATAATTACTTTCTACTTTAATCACAAGATGGCACAGAAAATACATAAGCTTCAGCCCAAAAATACACTGTCTGTATCCAGTAGATATTGTGGAAGTGATTTGCTGTTGTATCCAATGTGGTCTCCAGACGAGCTCCAGACCCCCAGTAGCTCATCTAGAATGGTTTCAACAATCCTTATATCTGACAAATAAACACTAGACACAGATCACACTGGGACCTCCGGCTAAAATGAGAGCAGGCTCTTACCCAGTCACACAAAGCCAAAGCCCGCTCCTTCACAAAGGGAATTTAAGGTTCTGGAAGAAAGCAGGGCTGACTGCTAATGTGGAGAATGGGTGAGAAAGAGCTCTCTGTTGGTGGGGATACCAAACTCACCAGAGCTCATCCAGAGAGATTCTGGAGAGACAGTCCTCTGGAGAGAAGTATTAGCTGCACAAAACCAGACCAAGTCACCATATGTTGCCAGTTACCGAGGTAATTCACCTGAATGCCACGGGAACGGACTTCTCTCCATCTCTCCATGACCTGGAGCATGTTGATAGGTCTCCGTGGGTTTTGTGGTAACTTCTTCCTCCCTCCAGTTGGGATATTGAAGTCAGGGGTGGAGGTGATGGATAGCACCCAACACAGAACAGGGTGTGGCTTCTAAACTCAGACTGCTTGGTTCCGATCCTGGCTGTGCACTTCCCAGAAAACTTGTTTATCCTTTGTGTGCCTCAGTTTTGTTGTCTATAAAATGGGGCCACTTGTAGAATCCACCTCAAAGAGTTGTTGTGAAGATTAAATTCATTATTGACCATGAATCCTTTAATACAGCAATCCATAAGTATGACAGTGGTGGTGATGTTTCCAGGAAAGGGCTGTGGTGTGTGTGTGTGTGTGTGTGTGTGTGTGTGTGTGTGTGTGTACGTGCAGAAAGAGGTGTATCCCTAAAAGACCTTAACAGAGGAGCCTAGGCATAAGGTTGCATGAAGCTGTGGTAGAAGGAGATAACTCCATGAGATGAATTTGAACCTGGAGAAAGTGCTGCTTGGCCAGAGATGGTAATGAAGTCCCAGGCCACTAATGTCCTTTTCTTCGGTGACTGTTGGTCTCCAGGGGTCAGAGGCAGGGCTCGTGGAGGTCACTGAAGATTGTCTAGCTGAGGGCAAGGAAGGCACCAAGTATGACACAAGAATGACAAGCATTAAAGGGGACTGGGCTCCTTGGGGGTGGATGAGCAAGGATTTTAGCTTTCTCTTCTCCGGCAATGATAGAAATGAGCACATGGACCAGTGGGCTGTGTAAATATTCCTGGAGGTCTCAGAGAAATCCAAGGTGGAGGAGCCTGGCTATGGGAGAAATATCCTCTTTATGGGCATTCTGAGACCCAGAAGCCTTGTAATGTGAATATTAGAAAGCATAACCCCAATACTCGAAGCTGGCAAAGCTGTATCTGTTGTTTATATTTTGTCCTCCTTGAGGTTTGCCTTTTGAGGGTGGGTTGGGGTGAGGGCTGGCCAGGCGCGTGGTCATTCCTCTCTCAGCCACAATAGGAAGGCTGCTAGAGATGTCTGCCAGTTCTTTGATACCTATCTGACTACTCGTGACTTATGCATCTGTTTTCTTTTTCTAAGTTTGCTTGTTATCCTTGGCATGAATGTCTGCACAAGGAAAGAAGATAAATGAAAGGAAGGGTACCTTATATCTGTTCACTATATTACTTGAAGTTTGCTGTGAACCAGTCTTCAGGGTAAGACAGAGTTACTGACTCTGTTTAGGTTTGGAAGTTATCGTTGACTGCATTTGTAATTTTTATTTTCTATAAGTACAAACAAATAACTTGACTTGAATCATTATATTTATGAATAAGAATATATATATTTTTAAATATATTTTATTGATTTTTTACAGAGAGGAAGAGAGAGAGGGATAGACAGTTAGAAACATCGATGAGAGAGAAACATCGATCAGCTGCCTCTTGCACACCCCCTTACTGGGGATGTGCCCGCAGCCAAGGTACATGCCCTTGACCGGAATCGAACCTGGGACCCTTGAGTCCGCAGGCCGACGCTCTATCCACTGAGCCAAACCGGTTTCAGCAAGAATATTTTTTAAAAATCCTTGATTTCTAAAAATATCTCTAGAGAAATCATATGGCATTTTTCTAGGAACTAAAGTGCAGTAGCAGTGGACTTTTAGCGTCTTTCCTATACTTATGAAATAAAACATACCATATTTGTTTCCTTTTTAATGAAAATTATAGCATGGGTTGAGTTTGTAGGAAGGTGGCAAGGTTGAAATATACCCGTTGAAAGTAACCTTCATTTGGGACTAGAAGTGAGGTTTGCCTTTTCCAAAGGGGAAGCTTTGGTTGACTCATTCATAGTGGTTTGATTGGCCCATGTTATTGAGGAATGTTTGAGTGCCATAAAGAAACACTTAGACAATGGGAAGAGAGATTTGAGTTAATCTTATAACGAAATCCGTAAACATCAAAAACAAAAAACCTGTTAGGGAAAGAGAATGTAATAGGTTCGTCATGTTTTGTAAATTGAATTATCCAGCAAAATCTTCAATATTGAGCATATGCAACCCCAAACCAGGTATGTACAGAATTTCTAATGTTAATTAATGTATGTATATATTGAGTTTCAAATATTAACTAATTTAGTAATTCAACAAATATTTGTATTTCTATAACACGAATCTCTGCATTTTTTTTGTCTTTTCCTGCGCCTACCTATATGTACTACAGTTTCCTAAGTTTGACTTAGGTTTACTTGTTTGGTGTCATTTATTTTTAATATACTTGATTTGTCAATATTCTTAATATTCTTGAATTTTCAGCTCACTTGATAAATACTTTTTCACCATTCGTATAGGAACCTAGAACCATCAGAATTCAAGATACAGAATATGACTGTTTGCCCCTGAACTTGAAGAACTTTATAATCTTACTGACAAAAACACACAAAATGACTAGAACATAATGGTGTTGATTATATGTGTAATAGGATTTCCAAGAAGAAGATCAACTTAGCTTGGGTTGTCAAAGAGGGGACTCTGGGGGAGATAGGACCTTGACTGACACTTGAAAGATAACATATAAAGTGAGGGGAGAGGGAGGAAGATTCTAGGCAGGCAGACTGGCATGACCTAAGATGTGTGTTATTGCTGGTGGTTTGGTTGATTTCTCTGCCTTACTGAAGTAGGCTGCCTTATATGAATGGGACACACTCCTTCAAACCAACCCAATTTGAGACTTAACCCTGTGATTTTAGACACCAACTGTGGATAAAATCATGAACATCAGAGTTTCCCAAGAGCTAAGACCACATCTTTTTCATTTCTGTGAGCACAGTGCTGGGCACAGAGAGGTTTCCAGTGAATGTGGATGGAGGGAAGGGACCTTGCAGAATGTTGGATTTCCCAGCGCAGCTGGCCTGAGAAATGACCACCGATCTCTGCTTGGACAGACCCATGGATTTGGAGCCCTCTTCTCCCACAGTCCATACCATTGTGGGACTCTTGATCTTTAGAAGCACTGTTTAAATCATGAATTGGAAATTACTTCCAGCAGCTTCTGCCCACTGGTTCTGGCTGTGCCTTCTCAAGCCAGTTTGGCCGTCTAACAGCTTATTTCAGGCGGTGAAACATGTTCGGCCTGGACCATTTTGGTTCGTGTTGTATAGACACACCCATGCGCTTGGCTTTCTCCTGGGATGTTTTGTGAGATTACCAATCAGTAGGGTATAAAACCAGACAGGCTAGCCAAAATGGCCTGCACCTTTTGTTCTCTCTGTGGTAGGAAAAAAAGAAAGAAAAAAAAAAGACACACTGACCCTCTTAAAATCCCCAGAAAACCTGGCAAGTCACTTGTTTTGCTGGGAATGCATTGACAAGAGTGAATCTAAGCATTAAGCATTCCACCTTTCAAATCCTGGGCCTTTCGAAGCTCAGTTGCCTGTTGACTTGGAAGAGTAGCCACCCCTCCCCATGGGACAAGACAAGAGCCCCGTTCACATACTGCCTGGTCTGTTTACATTCTTCATGACAGATTTCAGTCACGTCTGGGAGTGTCAGCCTCCTGGCTGACAGTTTGTGACCTGGGTTGATACAAACAACTTTGGTCAGAATAGTCTTGCAGCAAAAGGCTCTAGTCAGGTGAGATAGGGCCATAGAGTATTCTTCTCTTTCTCCTCCACTCCAATGATTCTTTCCTGGGAACATGTCAGCTGTAAAAACAGGAATCTTCCTCCCCTGCTCTCCACCTCCCAAACATATGCTATTTATCAAGTCTAAGAATAAAGAGAATGCAATTTCAAGAAAGCTTTTAAAGACTTCAATTTCCCATAAAAGGAAACAGATAAAGGACATGTGATGGGTCCGAGGTGTCATGCTCAGTGTTTGCCATTCAACGCTTAGCTGACATTAACAGCCAAGCGTGATTCCTATTTTGCAGGTAGAAAGAAATAATCAGGGTCTCCACACATGTCACATGTTTAAATCGGTGATATTAAGAGCCTCCATTCAGTGAGGCTTGCTGACTGCACTGAGCTCTCTGTGTGAAGCAGCTTTGCTCTGATTGGAGGGGAGGGGCGCTCTTGCCACGTCTCATCTTGCCCATCACTCCAAGGGGATCATGGCAGCGTCTAAGGCAGCTCTCCAGTGTGGTAGCCACTAGCCACTTGTGGCTACTGAGCCCTTGAAATGTGACCCAGGGCATTGCTCTAAGTCTGAAATAGGCACCAGGTTTCAGAGACTTAGTATAAAAAATGTAAAGCATCTCAATAGTAATGTTTTATATTGATTACATGTTGAAATAATATCTGTGATATATTGGGTAAAATAAAATACTATATAAATGATTCTCACCAATTTGTTTCCCCTGTAAATGTGGCTCCTAGAAAATTTTAAATGATGTATGTGGCTCATGGTATTTTTTCTATAGGACCATGCTGACCTAGAGAGACAGGGATGGTATTGCCAAAACAGAAATTCATGATAATCCAGTGTAACGTCATGAATTTCATTTAAAAAAAAAATTAATCCTCACCCAAGGATATTTTATCCATTGATTTTTAGAGAGAGTGGAAGGGAGGGGGAGGGACCGAGAGAAACATATCCATGTGAGAGAGACACATCAATTGGTTGCCTCCTGCATGCACCACACCTCAACTCGGGCTGGGGATCAAGCTTGCAACTGAGGTACATGCCCTTGATCGGAATTGAACCTAAGATGCTTCAGTCTGCAGGCCAACACTCTAACTACTGAGCCAACCTGGCTAGGGCTGAATTTTATTTTTAAAAACATTAAGCACCATATTTTGTTTCGACTATATCATTTTTATGTTTAGCCAGAAATCTAGGACTGATTTATTCCCTGTTTGGTACAAGTTAAAAGACAGTGATCTTTATTGGCTCTTCTAGTCCATGGAAATGCAGTGCTTTGTTATCTTCATAGATGCAGTGTTATCAGCAGCCTCCCGAATTCCACAGACCCACCAAAGAGACTCTTAACTCCCCCTTAGACTCTGTGTTCCCAGATCTGGCCTCTTTCGTAAGATTCTAAAGATCCAAATCCACTGAACTAGAGATGAAGCACACAGATCTTTTAAATCATTCAACATACAGCATGACTCTCAGTGTACGCTAAGTTATGAGACCTCCCATAACTGCACCTAAGACACTAGCCTCTGGGTGAACCATCCAACTTCCAATTTTCATCATAGATGGTAATTGAGTTATAAACTATATATTCTCACACACATATAATGAGTGTTTCTCTTAGAAATTTGAACATCAAGTGATTTTGTTTATTATCCTTGATGAATTATAAATTATTTTAATAACTGATTTACTACTCTATTAACCCGTTACTTGAAAATTATTAAAAGTGAGTAATGGCTAGGAAGTGTTGCTACATTTAGATTTTTAAATTAACCCATGATGCAGGTTCTTCAGGAATGGTCATCTACAGAACCTTAGATATTAACCTGAATTGTTCAAATTCCCTACAAATGGTTGTCCCATGAGATCTCTTGTCTTCTTGCTCTCACTATTGACTGTAAACAGAGGCTTTTTAAAACTTCTTTCTTCATCCTCCTCCCTGGCCTGTAGCAGCTCGGAGCTTGTACTCTCCTTACACAATGACTATCTTCTTAACTCATTCTGAGGTCAGTCAAGGTAGGGCTGGTGGGATTGGTCTGGTTGCTCTGAAAAGCGGGAAAAGAGAAGATCTTGGTGTCTAAAGCTGCACAGTCCAGTCTGGTATCTTCTAGTCACCTGTGGTTATTGACACTTAAAACGTGGCTAATGATGTGCTGTCAGTATAAAATATGCATCATATTTCAAAGAAAAATTTCAAACTAACAAAAAAGTAAAATAGCTCATCCTTGCAAACATGAGAATAGGGCATAAACCGGGCTTCTAAAAATAACTCAATTTCTGTGTTGAGCCTCCATTCTGCAAGGATAAGAAAACCATACATTTGGAGTCACCCTCCCCTTCTCTCATTTGCTGAAGGTTGTAATTGTTTTGGGGGCTTACCCAGTCTCTCAACACAGTGGGAAAAAGGGACCTAGCATCCCCCAACCTTGGCAAGGCCACTTAGGGCCGGGGATACCTCAGCTACTTTCAGATCATTCCGGATCCTGGAATCTCAGAGAAGCTGTCCAAGGTCCTTTCCAACTTCCATGCTGTTCTCAAGCACATGGTTTAATTCTGTGTCTCCTGGAACATGCTGGGATGCAGGAAGACTTCGCAGGCTATCTGATGCTCTGTTCTCAAAGTTTTATTGAAACATCTTATTCATTCATTTACATATTGTATGTGGCTACCGTTGTGCTAATGGCAGAATTGAACAGTGTGACAGAGTCTGTAGGGCATGCAAATGCTAAAATATTTACTCTCTGAACCTTTAGGAAAAAGGTTGCCAACTCCTCGCTCAGATGCACCATGGAACCGTATCTTCTCAGGTCTTCCTGCCTTCCCAGGGCCCTATTTGGGGATGAGGCATGGGTTCCTTATGGCTTCACATCCCATGGACTGTCCTTTCTCCACCCTTAGACTCAGTAATAGAGGTATCAGAACCCAGGTTCATTTCTCAGGAGCTTCACCAGTATCTGAGCTCTAATGGACTCCCCCAGAAGGAAGAGGTGGTCCTAGTTCTTTGGTCATTGCTCCCAATCTTTGTCTATGCCAAGTGTCCTTTTATTTCCCCCAAAGTCTAGGGTTTAAAATTCAGATCTCAGACTTGCTCCTCAAACTTCCATTGTGCACCCCTTCCCTGAGGCAGTGAACAAAGAATGGTTTAGATCAGTGCTTCTCAAAGTGTGGACCACAGGACGGTCGCATCAGCAATGCCTGGGAACGTGCTACACATGCAGATTCTCAGGCCTCACCCCACACCTACTGAATCAGAAGCCTTGGGGATGGGGCCCAGGAATCTGTGTTTTGACAACACCTTCAAGGCCTGATGCGGGCTAAAATTTGGTAAGCCTTGGGTGAGAATGAATGGTGTGGGGAGTGGAGATTGGAAGAAAGCATTAGATCTAAAATGCAGTCTGTTAATGTACTCGGTCAGCATTTCACTCCCATCATTGCTGTGTTTCTATCTACGTTCGTTGTCCTTCTTTTCCATTCAGCAATTTACTTTAACACATCAGGATCATGCTTACTGTGGCCCAGAACCTGTGATGAAATGTTCATAGAAGCTCAAGGCTCTTTGTTCCTCTAAGAAGTAGATGCCTCTTTTACTCAAGCCTCTGAGTATGTCATTAATAGTAGCTGAGAATTCATTTCCTCTTCTCTTCTCACTGCCTCTCCAAACTGCACTACGTGTGCTCAGGGTTACAGTGTGTACTCAGGGTTGTGTGAAGCTTTATCCTTACTGGGGAGCACTGACCTCTCTAGATTTGGAGGAAACCTATACGGATAAGTATGGGTAAAATTGGGATTGGAATATAAAAAATGCATTTACTGTATTTGAAAGCTAAAACAACGGATTCCAGGGTTACTTCAGGCTGGGCCACCAGGGCCTCCAGGGAGGATATGTACTCGCCTTCGCCAGCAGAAATGTTTGAGGAGTCCTGGTATAAGTAACCCGAGGGGTGGCCAGAATAGGACTTGGAGACTTAGTTTGGGCACTTAACCCATTCACAAATTAGGCACTGTTCGTTAACCTCTTTACTCAGATATTCACCTTCCCATACATATATTTTTAATACTTATTTATGTGCTATCTATATTTGAATTTGTTGCTTCCTTCACGTTCATATTTTTCCCTTTCTCTTCCCCCTGTTTCACCCTGTGCCTTCTAAACCCATTGGCCAAGTCTACAAGAAAGCCATTGTTTAAGCCAGTGTTTGGATATATGTTTTTTGGGGGGCCTCTTAGGGATTCATTTTTGCATTAGTGTTTCAGCTGAACGATGGATCTGATTTACTGTAATACAAATGGATTTTTACTTTCAGCACTCACTGCTCTCTTAAGTACCTCTGCCCCGCCTTCTGCCAAGCTCAGCATAACGTGGGAATTTGCTGCAGGCTGTGGTCCTGCCCAGGGAACTCCTTGCTCCAAATTCTCCCCTCTCACAACCTCTTACCTGTTCGTGCAAAGTGCTGTGTACTAAACGGCGGGATGCCTTGTAAGGTGCATGCCTTGCTGGTTTTCTCACATCAAAGTGACTGTGGGTGTACAGCAGCATATTCACCCACATTTTGTAGACTTGTTTTGGAAGCCTTTTAAAAATGGAACCCTGGAGGTAAATTCCTCCCCACATTTCCTTTAAGTTGGTTCTTTCTCCTTGCCTTTTATGACAGCCTTTCCATTTTCGAAAACTGATGAGACAGTAAGGAAATCTTATAGCCAAATGTAAAGGTGAATTTGAAAATTTCCCGTTTGGGGTTTTCAGCAATGCTTGATCATTTTTTATTTTTATTTATTTTTGCTGTGAGAGCAGTGGTATGTTAAATGTATGAAAGGAAATGGACCTGTCCTTTTTGCTTTGTTTTGTTAAATAATTCATAGCAAAAATCCATGATTGTTTAAAGATCTTTCCCTATTTCGCATAGCCCTGAACTAAAGAATAGCAAATAAGAAAACATCAGCGGTTTGGCTTCCTTTTCTTCTGTTACCAGAAATATTCTTGACCAACCTTGTGTGTAAGTCCCCACTTATCAGCCCAAATTGTTACAGCCTGCTCCCCTTTAGTTGTAAGCAGAGAAAAGTAACAATTGAAATATGTAGGCTTTGTGTTAATTCTTCATGCTGATTACATTTTTCTAGGGCTTCCTTTGAAGGAAATACACTGGATCTTGTTGACATGTGATTCCTGTTTGAAAATAATAAAGGCATACTAGTAGGTATTCAACTAAGTTCTGAATTCCACCTTCCCCATTCCTTCAAATATCTTATTGGAAAAAAAAAAAAAGCCTCTCAAATGACTAATTAAAGAAAAAGAAACCATTCAACACAGTGGGATGTCCTGGCAGGTTTTACAGGCTCCAATCAATGGAGTTGATCCCACGTCAATGAAAGCTCTGTCATCAGTTTTGCTCACAACAGTTTGGAGCAAAGTATCAACTGGTTAATCTCTCTATATATAAAAGACTAATATGCTAAGTGTCCTTTCCTCCATGCGGGTAATGATGTCACATAGCAACGCCCGGCTTCCTCCCCCTAGTGGCTAGCCTCCTTGGAGTTCAGGAACACAAGTGGAAATATTTTACACTGTGACCAAATGTCTGTGAAGCATTTTCCCATGCCTCATCTCATTTGATCCTCACAGAAGTCCTGGAGTAGGTAGATAGGGGACTCCGTGGAATACTATTTTCTTTTCATTAGCCAGAAAACGGAGATTTAGAAAGCTTAGAAACTTGACCCGACTGAAAAGAAGTAAGAAATGGTGGACCTTGAAAATTACTTCAGGTTTTGTCACTGTGTAGAATATCGTCAAACACTGCTGCAGTTAAATATTTTACCCTTTGTTCTCCCTGTGTGATCTATAATAATAATAATAACGCACTTCTTGTTGATACTTACTGCTGTGTTGCTGACAATTACCTGAAAGAGAAGTTGGGATGCTTACTGGGCTGGAAAAAGTTTAGCTAAATCAGAAAGCAGGTCTAATTAAGCAAGTTTGTTCTACATATATAAAAGGCTAAGTTGACTTGTGCATGCGTGATACATATAAAGCTCTCGCTGGCACCAATCGCACACGTGTGTTTCGATCTGTCATTGCCGATTGTGAATTTGGTTGACACTTCTATTATAGAGAAAGGGCGAATAGCGATATTAAAATATTTCTCCTAATTAATTTCCTTTCAGTGTGCACAAGTTTGTGCACCAGGCCACTAGTACGATTATAAATGAAAACATCCTTTTTCCTTTAAGAAAGAAAAATCAGCAACTTGGATTTATAAGAATGAGAACTGTCATGGATTCCTGGATTTAAAGAATAGTTATCTAAGGAAAGTGGACAGTGATGAAAAGCAAATATTCTCCATCAAAAAAGTCTTTTACTTTTTCCTGAGAAAATGACTGGAGAGGTACCATGTCCTCTAACCTAATGCCAAGTTAATACGCTATAGACTGATTGAGAGACTACCCATGGAAAGCCATTTGTGTAGCTGGAGTGGGTGCCCCTCACATACCCAGTAATTGCCAGATTTAGACATGATAAAGTAAGACTGGGTGCATCATTTCAGCCATATGTTTTCATATTGTCATTAAAACATAATGGAATTCAGGGGGTGCTCCTGGGGAAAGAGCCCCACTATCAATTTGGCCACCATGGTGGATAGGATAGTGTCACTGTTGTTAGGTTGGGAGGAGGCAGAACTGTGACTCTTGTGGGGTGGACTGTCATCGGTATCCCTGCATGGAAGTCTAGAGCAATTACCAGGCAAATGTTCCCACTTCCCCTTCTCTTCCTAAAAAGTTCATGAAACATTGTTTTCCCAGTAGCCTACAAGGTAATAATATGCCCAGTGTCATCACCCACATTTATAGTCTCTTTATCTAAAGGAACCGAGAAGTTTCTCTCATTTGTTATGCTCATTACACTGAGCAGAACCACAAGGCCTAAATGATCGACCTCGCTGGCCCAAGATCTGACTGTGGTCAGGAGTGAAACTGGAAAAACCACTCCAGGGAGTTACCTCACTAAGAAGGAAAGGAGGGAGTGATAACATGTGCAACGTTTAGAGAAAGTAAAAGAGCGACTCCATAGTCAAAATCCACAACCACGAGGCATAGATGTGAGATTGCAAGATTAAAATAAAAGAAGGAAAAAAGAAAGAAGGAAACCTAAACCCTGGTGTGTATAAAAAGCTCAGGGCAAAATTCTCTCTCCAACTACACCAAGGAGCTCTCAGTCTTGCGTTCCAAACTCGTTATAGGAGCAGCACCCCACCGGTGTCAATGGGAGATCTGCACTCAAAAGCATCGAAGCAATGGCAATAAAGATCCACAGAGCACAAAGAAAACGTTACCATCACCACCAAGTAAACAACAACACCCCAAAACAAAAACTGCCTAATGTGGGGACCGAGCAGGGAATTTTGGCTCTTAGCAACCAGAACGGGCATGTAGGGCAGGCACTGAGTGAACCATCTATCCGAGATCTTAGCTTGTGTCCTGTCCCCCTAAAATTGACAGCCTGAATCAATGAAAGAAAGCCTGGCGGTACATGTGGATCACCTGGGGGATATTGTAAAGCATAGCAGTACCCCAGAACCACCCCCAGAGATTTTGATTTAATTGATGTGAGGAGATGCTTGGACATTGGTGTCCTTAAAAGCTTCCCTGGTGAGTCTAATGTACAGCTAGGTTGAGATCCACTGCTCCCATTAGAAACCTGCTCCAAACCTGTCCTGTCTGTGCCACAGAGAGCAGAGTGGTCAGCAGATAAGCCCCTTCTCTCTGCCTTGAGGGCAAAGGAGCACCGGTTGAATGAAATCTTTGGGTATGAAAACTGTTGAGAAAATAAAGTATTGATCATACGTGAGAGAATTTTATGCTAGTCAAGTAAATTAATGCTATACCTTTCTACTAGTAAAATAAGAGTAGCATTACTATATGAAAATATAATATTCCATAACATTTTTATTGTGAGACAGGGGACGTGTGTTATTGCACTCAAATGTACAGTTTACGCACGACTGTAAAGTTAGCTGTAATCCATAAACAGGAGAGATAGATCTTAGATATCTCTTTTAAGATCAGTTGGAAGGAAGATTCCTTATTCCTTAGCAACACCATAGGAAGCAGGATTGCCTCCAAGAAAAAAAAAAACCACACACACCCTTCTCTTTCCTAATTATTCCACATGAAAAGGCAATAGAACATTCCATTATTCTAATATTTGAAGGGGAACCAATGCTTTTCTGATCATTCTCATGTACATTATTCAAGTATTGCAGGGAAAAACCTGAAAAAATATTTATTTTACTTTTATTATTTTTTTCAATGCCACTCTCTGACCTCTTCTGTAACAGTAACCATGACATGTATATTTTTCCTGAATTTCATATGCCACAATAGAAAACAACACAATATGTGGGGAGGTTATGTGTTTCCTGGGTTGTTGGGGGGCTGATAGTAGCAAGCACAGTACAAATAGGCATATTACTTGAGCATTTTCACTTTAGGCTATTTGGAAATGTGTCATTTAAAATGTAGAATCCTGGCACAGGATTTTCACACTGAAATTTTTTCAAAATTATCTAAAATGTGTCTTATTTGTGAAAATGCATCTTATTAATCCATTGTGATATAAAATAACAGCTGCTAATATGATTTTAAAGTTTGTAATAAAGTGCATCAAAATGTCTATAGAACGGATCGTGACAGCACAGCCAACAAGCGATATTTCAGGGACTTTTAATATGTGAGTAAAATGCCAATGTGGTAGAAAATGAAGACTCCCAAATGTATTTTTTCTAATTTTGACATTTATTCTTCTAATTTGGACCCCTCACCCACTTGCCTCAGGCATTTATATTGTTAGAAAGAAAGGGGAAAGCAATAGTTATTGATTCTAAAATAAGTGCTATAACCACTGGTGTCAGCTGTATCAGTTCGCTGTTGCTACAATAATGCTGTGTAACAAGCCACTCTACCTGTTGCTTAAAATCATTTATTCCAGCGTATGTGGGTTAGCTGGGATTTGTCTGATCTAGTCTGGGCTCAGTCATGCTTGGGTTCCATGTTGTAAGTGGGGATATTTCTATTTCAAGAGTCTCTCAGGCTCCTTGGATCAGTGGCTACCCAAGGCATGTTCTTCTCAGGGCAATGGTACATGTGCAAGAAAGATGAGTTGAAACAATCTAAGCTGTAAGATTGGAATTGGCACATTGTCACGTCTACTTGCATTCCATTAGCCCAGTGTTCGGCAAACTGCGGCTCTCGAGCCATATGTGGCTCACGAGCCGCGGTTTGCCGCTCTGTTGACTAATGTGTTTGCCGACCACTGCATTAGCCAAACAAATAAATCATTTGGCCAAACCTGACATAAATGGTTGGGGTAAGGAAAATCTATTTTGCCTCCAATGGGAAGAACTGCATCACGATAATAATGCAATCTACCACATGGCCCATAACATACTTCCTCTCTGGCAAATGCCTCCGACTCTCCTTGGAGGAAAGCTGCTGGTGACAATTGCAGCTCTTTTTTTTTTTAATATATTTTATTGATTTTTACAGAGAGGAAGAGTGAGGGATAGAGAGTTACAAACATCAATGAGAGAGAAACATCATCAGCTGCCTCCTGCACACCCCCCACTGGGGATGTGCCCGCAACCAAGGTACATTCCCTTGACTGGAAATGAACCTGGGACCCTTCAGTCCACAGGCCTACGCTCTATCCACTGAGCCAAACGGGTTAGGGCAATTGCAGCTCTTGATGGTGATGAGGAGGCAGAGACCTTGCATGACTGTGGTTTTTCTTTATAAATTTATGATTTGATATCAACATAGACATATAGTCCTGTTAGACATGGGAAATTGCAGTTTCTGGTGCAAGATTGCCAGGGTTAAAATCCCACTTCCAAAAGTTGCTGTTTTTGTGATTTTGCGCAGGTTACTTATTTGCTCTCATTCTTGTTTTCCTCATCTATAAATGTAGAAAACAATTATATCTAATTCGTAGAGTTATTGCTAGGATTAGATGAGTTAGTGTATGTAAGTATTAGTTTGAAGGTCAATAATCATCTTCACCCAAAGTAACATGTGGCCTTTGACGTCTTCCCTGTTTGATTCATTATGTTGTTTCTGAAGTATAAACTTCTGGAGGGCAGGAGCTGTGCTTGCTTTACAGGCAGTGTGGCTTTTCCAGTGAATCATCATATCTGGCAAGTGGCTTAATACATTATGTGGTGGCCAAACACAAGTAAAGATGGTTTAATTTCCACATCTACTCTCTCTGCCAAAATAGATTTATGCCAACCCCATGGTCATTTATATCTCCTTGGGAAACCTTAGTAAATTACACCTAACGAAACAAAACAATAATCCATTCAACATATATTTAGAGGCACCTATTGTGGGTGAAGAACATTGCTAGACATGGGCAACAGGGTCTGAGGGGTGTGAATTGCAAAGATGCATAAAGAATGTCCTGTTCTCTTAAAGAGCTTCTCCTCTATCAGGAAAGATAAGACCCACGGGAATGGGTGTAGGTGAAGCCAAGCAGAAAGGCACATGCTTGGAAAGGTAGTGGCAAAACCTATGGGTGAGCTGAGCAAAGAGCTGTCTTCATTGTATGTGAGTTTATTCATCTGTACAATGGAGATAATATTAGTGTTTATCTCACAATAAGGGTTGTTGTGAGGATTAATAGGTAAAGTTAACATTGCTAACCACTATTATTACTAGCAGGGTACCTATGGCTATGGGAAAGATAAAAGTGAAAGATACACAAAGGACACAGTTAAATTGAATCTTGAAGTCCTCTCCAAAGGGAAGGGACAAAGCACATCGATGGAGTGGACTCAGGTTTTGGTTTAAGCAGCTCGGTTTGAATCTTCACTCTTATCTCTTAGGTAAACTTGGCAAGTGTCTTAATTTCTCTGGCTGCCCTATCAGCTTCTGAAAGCGGTGTATAAAAGTCTCCATCTATGTTTGAGGGCTTATCAACTTCTTAGGATTCTATTTTTGTTTATATATGTTGATAATCAGGATAGTCATGTATTTCTGGGGGAACCGTTCTTTTAATATTAAGTCTCTCTTATTTATTCATCTCTAGGTTTAAAGTCTATTTTGTCTCATATTAATATTGTCTTAGTAGTTTATTTTGGCAGTGTTTTCTCAGCATATATCTTCCTTCTTTGATGCTTACAGCCAGCCTTTCAGTCTGATTATATTTTAGGTATGTCTTTCAGAAACAACAAATGAGAATATTTGTATTTTTTGGTATATTTATATTTATTGAAATATGCTTGGACATATTTCTACTTGTATTTTGCATTTTAAATTTACCACGTATTATCTTTGCTATGACTACCTTCCCTACCTAATTGATCAGGTTTCTCTTACTTTTTTAAAATTTTGTTTTTACTTTTAAGAATCTACCTTTATACATTTAAAATGAAAAATTGACTTCAAAAAGGTTAAAGTTTATACTTCAATGAGAAAATGTTATTAAAGTCTGAAGATACTATCTTTATGCTTCTCTCAAACAATGCATTTACAAGGATTTTGTAATCCTTTAAATTGACTCATATTCTCATCTTTCAAAATACTGTTCTCTAATATTTTTATTCCACACTTAAACTATTACTATTGCTATGATTATTCTTTTTTATTATTGTTTTTCTTAAGTCAATGGTTATTTACATTCACCCCCATTTAATTATTTTTTTTTTTTTCCATTACTTCCTGTATTCTGCTTCTTCTGAGTTAAATTTATTTCCTTCTGATCATGAGTTAAATGTCCCTATTTCACACAACTCGTGATTTTTGATGGTATGATGGACATTTCAATCCAATATTCTTGAGTGTCTACATTTTGTCATCTATCTTTCAAAAGTCTTGAGGATTTTTCTGGAAAGCAGTTAATTTACTTGTAGGTCATCTGGATCTATTCAAGGCTTATTCTGAAACTTTGTAAGGGGGGATTTAGAGTAGACTTTCCCCTAAGGTTAAGCTAATTATGTTCCCAAGATGTAATTTTTCTAGGTTCTCTGCTAGATTTCTAGGGCATTCATTTGAGCTCCCCATACTCACTGGTTGGAACCCAAACATTGCTGAGGCCTGTGTGGTCTCCAGAATCTTCCGGGTAATTGCTCTTTTCTCAGTTGTTGTTCTCTGCCCTGTCTCGTGGAGTTTCACCCTGCACAAGTGCAACTTAATATGAGTGCAAGACTCAAGGGAACCTCAAAACCTAGAGCTATTTCTCTGTGTAATTGTTCCTCTCTGGTACTTGGCCACACGTATTCCAGTTGTCCCAATAGCCCTGACTCTGATCTTTGTTGGCTCAGTGAGACTTCAGTTGTCTGATTGGACTTCTCCTGCCTGCACCACAACCCAAGCAGGACTTCCAGACAGAAAGCCGAGGTGATCATTTTTTTTTTCTTTTCTCAGGGATCACAGTAATGACCTTTCTGTTGTCCATTGTCTGAAAATAGTTGTTTTATATATTTTGTCTAGTCCCATAGTTGTCTATGGTGGGAGGACTACTCCAGGAGCATTTACTCCATCAGGGTAGAAGCAGTTGTTGCTTTTACAACTTTTACTTTTCGGCAGTGCTATTTCAATGTGTCCAAGACTAAACATACTCTATACTCATGCTGATTGGAAGTGAGAGGACTTTTTAAAATCTTAATCTCATGTGTTTATTCAATAATGGAACATTTCACCCTTTTTTTTCCTTTAAGTATTATCTTTTCTTCTTCTTATTTGTCCTGAAAATTCTGTTAGACTTATGTTAGATTTCGTTCTAGCCTACGTGTCTCAACCGCTTTCCCTTAAGGTTTACATTTCTCTCTCTGGGTTTTATTCTAAACAATATCTTCGCTTTACTTCAGTTCACCAATTCTCTTAAGCTATATCTATTCTGTTGTCTAACTTGTCCAGAGTTTTAATCTCAATGACTATAATTTTTAAATTCTAAGTATTTTATTTGATTATTTTTATATTTGAAATGGAATACTGGTTTTTATTATAGTTTAAGTTTATTCTTTTTGTTAATTATTAAACTGTTTCTTTTTTTTTTAAGTTCTTTCCCTATTACATCTATTTGCTATACCTTTGAATCTTTCTCATGGTGAATGGTTTCCCCAAAGTGTTTGAATGTGTAAATTATATTGTGAGCTTATCTTTAGCAGAAACATTTTTTTTTTTTGGTGGGAGTCTTATGTGTTTTGGGGTTTTAGAAATTTCCTTGGAGTGGCTTTGTGTTTTTCTTGGCAGGAGCCCATTGTTAGGGTCGCCGAAGGAGGAACGCATGAGGCCAAAAGGGGTAAAGAATTATGAATTTATTAGGTCATCTGGAAATCCAGATGGGCTGAGCCCCAAATGGTGCCAGCACCCAAAGACTGGGAGTCAGAGGTTTTTAAAGGACTCTAGGCAGGCTTTTTCTGGGCAGAGAATTCTCTGTGCAGGTCGGGATTCTAGGAAACTCCGGAGGGGAGAGATAATGGACTTAGCAGGTAGAATGTGGTCTAAGCGAGTAGAATGTCCATTGTGAAGTGGCCTAAAGGTCAATTCCCAGGGGAGAAGATATCGATTCAATTATTTGATCAAACCTAACACCCATACGTTCAGGGCCAAAGCCATCACCACTTTAGGACAAATATTTATATTGATTGCTTATTTTGACCTTTCTTCACTATTTATTATATCTAAATTTAGACCCCACACCTGCATCTGGCACATGTTTGAAGTCTTAATTTCTCACTGGAGAATTTTCTTTTCAACCAAGAGCTCTGAGCAGAGAATAAAATTCTTACTCGGTCAGCAAACAGAAAATTTCTAATCACTTCATTTCTTTTAAGCTACTAAGTTTTAGGCTCACTTGTTACACAGCAATCAATAACCAAAATAAATAGTTGCTATGTATTAAATGCTTACTATGTGCCCTTTATTGTGATAAACACTTCATCTTTATTTTCTCAACTAATGTTGTCAATAACTTTCTAATTCTTACTCTTATTTTAAAGATCAGGAAAATGTGCTCCTGGTCATACAGTTAGGACTCAGTGGAGCTAGGGTTGAAACTGAGGTCCAGGTGACTACAGAGCCTCTACTTCCAACTACCATACCTATTCCAGTCTGGGTTCTTCCAAAAGCCAGCTCTGAGGCAAGAATCCCAGTGAAACTAGTTCATTTGGAAGCTGGTAACAGTAAAGACAAGTAGGGCTATAAAAGAAGAAAACAGGGAAGGGGGAGGAGGCCAATAAGTGTAGATTATTATATTTACCACTGCCAACTGGAGCTCAGTCCTGCTGGGCAGCTCAGGGAGGCAGTGAAGAGCATGCTTCAGAGTCATCCCAGCCGAGGGGTGAAGAAGCTGGAGTATCTATCCTCTAACTCCTCATCTGTGATTGGTTGGGGGTGTTAACTCTCTGGCACTTTTGGTGTGACCAGAAAATGGGTCAGGTCTGGCCCCCTGACCAGGAAAGTGCCCCCAGGCAGAGAGCCAGAGGTGTCTGCAGTAAGCAGCCTTTAGCGTGCTGACAAGATGCTGAGGGCATATGAGACGGGCAGTGCCAGCACCTGCCTGCAGGGCTCTCACCCTCACATTCCTTCTGGCCACATAGATATTAATTATAACAGAAATGTCATGATGGAAAAGGTGAAAATAACAATAAAAGAGCTTCTCCCTTAAAGTGCTGTCATTTGAGGGGATGTGTGAATGTATATGCATGTGTCTTTAAGTATAGAACCACGTGTACTTAAAATTTGCAAAGGAAGGTCAAGGGAATAGTGAGCTACTGTCCCACTTCAGGAATGACAAAGAAGGAGAGGATAGAATGTTTCTCTACTTCTGTTGAGTGGTCTCTTTCCATCTGGCTGCTTATTTGTGTATCTTTCCACCAACCCTGGGATGTAGATATACGGTTTAGATGTGGTCGCTTGTGGTCAGGAGAAATTTATTTTATGGTCCATTTATTAGGCATTCAAATCCACTTACAACCAGCAGAGTAAATCTGTTGTAAAGAACCGGGGCTGTGTCAGCTGCCTGCTACATCTTCCCAAAGTGCTAGAGCCACCAGTGAAGCTGTGTTTCAAGAAAGATTTAGAGATTCTCCATCATTGTGAAAATCACGCCAGATGTGTTCTTATCTGCCTCTCAGTTTCCTTATATCATAAGCACACAGTGACGTGTACACTACACACTCATTGTCATTATTTACTTTTTCCACTTCAAGGGGGTATTTCAGGATCAAGAGGAGTCAGTAAAAGAGATTGGAACAAAGAATGGATAAATTAATTTGATCGCTAATGACTTGTAGTTTGGGGCTGGGTCCCTGCATTTTAAAATGTAAAGATGGATGAAAATGATAGTTAAGGACAGTAGTTGGGTGAATATTCGGGTGGTATTAAATCACCTTGGCCACATTAAATCTGGAGTGCAAATATTAGGGTCAAGTCAAAGCGATGATCTATGTCAACTCTGATAAATATGGTCATAAATCTTAAAATCAAGTAGGTAGTGAGTTTAATGAAAACAAAGTCTCCATTTTTCCACTTTACTCTTATTTAGCCATTCCCCTACACATATATGTGAACATGGTATTCAGCTCCCTGATTGTAAACACTATGTGTCCCAGAGTTTACCTGTCTGGACTGCATCTTCATGTGTCCTTTTCCAAGGGGAAAGTACTTTTTGTGTTTTTTTAAAATCATCTCAGTTGAGCAGGATGGAGAACAAATGATAGAGATGGCACTGAAGTGCATGGACCAAGCCAAAGTGTGTTCGTTCAGATAAAAGGAATTTTGAGGTTTAATGAGTTTGTAAAAATTGAGAATGTTTCTAGACAAAGTTTGGCTGACATGTAAAAATGAAAAGGCAGAGAAGAAATAGAACAAGAATGAATCTTGGACATTTTTCAGAGGCAAATACATATGCTTGTTTTTAATCCATAAGGCCAAATCCTTCCTCTCCTCACACTGGGCCGTATGCTTAATCCACCAAGACAAAGACCAGAGCAGTGAGCCTGAACCTCAAGGTCAGGAGAATCTATTACTGATTCTGGCACAAACTACCTGCGTGACCTTCGGTGAACCACGTCACTGCCCTGGGTCTCCCCCCAAAACAAAGAACTGAAAAACAACAGCAACAACAACAAAAAAACATGAAGGGTATGCAGAGTCTTAAAGTTCTTTCCAGCATTTTGAATCTATAAAATTCTTAACAGAAGCCTTGCCTGGAACAGAATTAAATCCAAAAGGAAAATAGCTTTCCTAATCATATCTGAACATTTAATTTGTCATTTGCTTTATGACATATGCATGAGGCTTGTTTAAAATAACTCTACAAGGTTAATTACCAGTGCAGAATACAGCGATGGTGTCGGTAGCACAATATTTTGTTAGGCATGTGTGACAACATTGCAAAGTGGATCAGCTGCACGACTGTTTGTGATTTGGCGGCCCCTTAGTTTAAAGTGGCCGCAGTCCTAAACATGTTCTCCCCCCCCCCCACCTCTGTGAAGAGAGTGTATGCCATAGAAATTCTACTGAAGAGAGAGAAAGCTCACGGCTCTGTAGAAGGTACACAAAGGGTTGCAAAACGGGGACCAGTTTTCAGGTGGCTGTGATGCTTTCTAAGGAGCCATTATTATTATTTTCATTTAAATTCTTTATTGTTTCAAGTATTGCATATGTCTCCTTTTTCCCCCATTGACCTCTCCCCAGACACTCCCACCCCACAGAAGAGCCATTATCTTATTTATTCAACCACTGGCAGAAAAGCTTGTCCCAAACCAAGAGAGTTGCTTGAATTGGTTAGGGGGTAATGTGGAAACGCATTAATTAGTTGTTTAAATACTTACTATCATCCCTTGCTTTGCAATAAAATCAGTTTCTTCAAAATAACTCTGTAAACTCACTTTCTGAATATCCCACAAATAGCACTTTAATATTGAAGGAGAGATGATTTACAGTCACAATTATCTGGGTTTGGGATACATGATACCGATTTTCACTTGCAGAAGGAAATTTGTCACAGCGTTTCACTAGGCTAAGAAAATAGAGGCAACCTGCCCACAATGAGGCACCTCGCCCCAAGATTTTACTTCTCTCTCCTCTCCAGAGAGTCAAACCCTCTGTCGCTTAAAGGAATATTGAACAAGTGCCATAAAAAGCAAAGGCCATTTTTTCCCCCTGAGATTTTTAGCCTTAGAGACTATAATGTTGATTTTTATTGCAACTTATCTCTTCTCGTTTATATGACCCTAAATAAAACACCTAGAAGAAGGGCATTTATGTCAGTCCAAACATACTCATATTTTGTCATGGTGCAATGTGGATTATTTAACACCTGAGAATAGTAAGACTTTAATCTATCTTTTACCACAAAATACCAACAATGGAAAAGTCTCATAATTTGGATAAGGAGTTTAATCTCCGTGGCCTTTCCAGAAAATGCTTCCAGTTAAAAAAGGAGCATAGCTGGTCGATCCAGGTTGGTACAAAGAACAATTGGAAACTATGTTGGCTTGGCGACTTATCAAGGTCATTGTGACCTAGACTAGAGAAAGATACCTTGTCTTTTCCCTGAAAAGTGCCTGGTTAACTGAGGTCAAGTTTATTCTCATTGGTATAGCTGCAGGGGTATTGTTGCTTATGTGCTGGGTATACTCTGCTATGGTATTAAGACTTGACTAATAATTTGACACCGTGTGTCAGCTGTTATTGGTAAAGAAAACTTGATAAAATATTAAGTAGGAGGAAGAAATAATAGGCAGATAGTCAAAGGAAACAGGGCAAATTGGGTTTTATCTTTATTCTGTTCTGGATGAAGCCTTTTTTTTTTTTTTTTTTTTTTTTTGCGGACTCTTTGTTTCGAATGTCTGCACTCAAATATTCTTTCTCTGATATCAAATTTGGATATTGTCTGCCTAGAATAAAAGGAGTAAATACAAATTAAACCAGAACTCTGAACCAGACTTCAGAGAATTTTCTTTCTTCGAACATAGGCAATAGGAATTGGCATTGACACTTAGAAAATTACCCACATTTGATTGAATGAAATCTTTTCTACCTTTAGACCCGTAGTTCAGTTCCTTATGATCTAAATGCATCTTTGCCAGCATACCAAAATGAAAAAGAGTTGACATAAGTATTTGAATAATATACATTATTACTATCGGCATAGAACTCCATTCTTTGATGTGCCAACATTTAACAAAAGATATTACCAGATATTTAGGCTATCAGCCTCCACCTCCCCCCCCCACCCCATTTTGCTAATATTAATATGAAGTTTGACTATCTTTGTTGAATAAGTGAACCATTAAATGAATGAAAGACAGATAGTTTCTGCTACCCAGAATGTATAGATAAGAGAAGTACCCCCCTAACCCCCCCCCCACCCCCCCGCCAGGCACTCGTTTGAGAGTTTCCACTCTCTCGCCTTCTCTGCCTTGCTTTCTGCCACAGAAAGCTGGCCTGTTTGGACACATCAAAAGGCTTCCTTGGTAGCCGATTTCTAGGTGGGTTCAGCAACGGGAGGAGGGGGAGCACTGGCAGAAGGCCAGAGGAGGAGAGGTCTAGGATTGGTGGCTCTTCCTTCCCCGCGCCCTCCCAGCAGGGTTATCTCAGGTTGGCTATCTCCCTTGACCCAGATCACAGCTCCTGCCAAGGCAGCCATCTGCCCATGACTCTCCCCACATTCTGGTAGCGGCTCCCTCTCCTCCGCCCTTCAGGTCTAGAGGAGAGAGCGGCCCTGTTGTTTCTGCCTTCTGGGTCCTGGCACTTTCCCGGCTCCCTTTACCAAACCTCCCTCAGACTGTTCTCGTCTGAATGTGCAATCAAATCTGCTTCCTGCTGGGACACTGAAGTGTTAGCAGTGTGAACTGCGCAGGAACCCTGACATTTTAGGAAGCGACACAAACCAACATTTTGCTCTTTCATGTGTTTTGTGTACAATGTGGTGGTAGTGGTGACATTTTTACCTCTAAAAATACTATATTCTTAGAAGAATTTCTCATAGATGGGCAATGTGCAATTCAATGGAAAGGAATAGTACTCTGAAATATTAAGTTGAAAAGTTATAAAACAATGCATTATATTATATTATATTATATTATATTATATTATATTATATTATATTATATTATATTATATTGTCTTTTGTTAAAACCATAGAGCATATATAGACATTTTTAAAAAGGTGGATTGTTAGAGACTTTGATTTTCTTTAATTTTTTCCTGCATGCTCCGAAGTTTTTACTATAAATGTGCTGTTTTTATCAATAAATAGTTAAAAATTATTAACCAGAAGAGCAGAATCTCAAACATATTGTCTTATATGCCAGCTTTAAGAAATGCAAAGTAGAACAAGCCTTGTCATTGGGAGTGCTATGTACACATGTGCACATGTGTTCTTTATCTCAGTAGAGTTGTATTAAACGTGCTTCTGGGTGGACGCATGTTCCAAGGCCACAGGAGCCCCACTGGCTGCTGGCATTCCCAGATGAGGCCCCGACTTTGTGCCACTCTCCTCAGCACCCCTTGTTCTTTTCCCTTCTTCTCTCCCTCGTTGCCTTTTTTTGTTCCTCAGGAAGATCCTCACTCTGGCCTCTTCCTCTCCTGACCATGCTTCTAGCAATGCCTGTGCCCCATAGGAGGCTTGGACTTGTCTGATAGTCTCCATCTCAGTTCTGCTTCCTGAGTCCCGATCAGACCTGTTACTATGAGTGGTCTTCACCCCTGAGTTCAGGCCAGTCCCGGTCCCCTCCCCTTCCATACTCCACCATCCTGGGCCACCTTCTCACAAATCTGTTTCATCTTCATGGGTAGGGTTTGGGGGTCTGATTCATGCTCTTTACTTTGGATGTTGCATAAAGTCCTGACTTTCTCAGAGAGAAAACTTCTCTGTTGTGTATGATCTATGACAGGTGGATTCTATGCTAATTTTTTATATGCTTGAATACAGCCATGTGGGGTTTTATTGTTTAACCATTTCATGTTTTAAGTACAATAAACCAACATATGCACCCAGCTTAGGTGAAAGCTTCATGCTCTTCGTGGCCTTTCTTTTGATAGGTCTTAGCAACCTGGAAGATCCTGGAGTTGCATGGAGTTGCATGGAGTTCTGTACCTTTTCAATATAGGATGAGTCCATTAGTGGATTCAAATTTGGAGTTTTGTTTTTTTTAAATCAGATTCTTCCATATGAAGTAAAATGTAAACAAATTAGGGAAAATCACGTGGCTAAAATAATCAAGCATACAGAGTAACTTCTGTGCAAATTGAGACTAGTTCTCCTTTATCTTAGAATCATGGCAAAATCATTATTGAAATCCATTAAATCTTGAACTGAATAGGGAAGAATTCACCAAATTCTAGACTACTTCCTCTTGCAGCAAGTAAGTGCAATATTTGGGAAAAAGTAACTAAAAGGAGCTCTATAAAATTAAAATTCTTTACCCTAAGAAACATTATAATATTTATGTAGCAGATTCTGTCAATGCCCAGATGCCCTCAGAACCTCCCACCCAGTGGTGCCTGGCAGCCTGAATTCTGACAGCCAGCACCTGCACCTTTGTCAGAGAACTGCTCTTGGTTGAAAGAACCCCCTTCACCCTAGTGACATGTCTGGGAATTAGCATACCTGCTGAGGCACTCCTTAACCAATGTCTAATAGCGATGGGGACCCAAGTATCTTATGCCCCTGTCTCTGATCCAGTATTTTACACTGTAGCCCACTCCCAGCAGTAACTGGTTTAATAATGTACTCCTGTCACTAGCCTTTCTTTCCCTGCATCACCTGCCTACTGGCACACCAGTGTGTCTGCACCTCTCAAATAAACCATGTACACTCTTCCTTATTTCCAATTTGCTTTCTAATAAAAACCAACATTATTTAAAGGATATTGAGGTTCCAGCCCAACATTGAGGGACCATGGTGAAGACCTGCCCTGGAGGTTGTCCCCTCATGTCTGTTTTTCCTGGTGGAGACAGCATTTGGTAGGAAGGGACTGCCGAATGGCATGCCAATTCTTGTGTCCTTCTAAGAAACATTTTGTGGTAATGAAATTCTCCTTGTTGGTGGCGGTGACCTTTGAGAAACTCTGGATACTAAATTTGGAAACCAAACCTCAACTTCTGGTGGGAGGTTTTAGCTCTGGTTGGATTAGGAATGGCATGTCACTCTCTTTATTTCTATGATAGAAAGACGGTCGGCGAGACTGTCAAACAACAGGCTTCATTAGTTACACAGTCCAGCCTACCACTTAGGAATAAAAGCAAGTTATTTATTAAACATTCACTTGACCAACAATGGCTTAAGAGAAGAAAAATATCCCTTGAGGGGGAAAAAATAGTTTCACAAAACTCCCAAGTTATTAAAGCTCTAAACCTTTCAAAAACCTCCAATTCTGTTTTGCTTTTCCTGTCCTTAATGGTAACACTTCACCACACGTTTCACTTTGGACAAAGCATTGTCATTGCGAAAGTGCTCTGTAATGAGCGGCAACTCGTGGCTCTGTGTGTGCACATTGCGTGTGATTTATAAACTCTCCTTCATATTTACATTTGGAAATGTTATGAGACTAGCCATTGCACACTTTCCTCCTTTTTTCCTCTTATATATATTTTTAGAAGCAATATATGTATGTAGGAATGACAGACACCTCTTTCTTAATAATATCTAGTGTGCTGGTGTGTGTGTGTGTGTGTGTGTGTGTGTGTAAGTGATTGCTTATATGACTATGGGCAAAGAATACGTGTTACAGAGGAAGCAAGGTGGAATAAATGAGAGAGAGAGAGAGAGAGAGAGAGAGAGAGAGAGAGAGAGAGAGCGCGTGAGCGCGCGCTTGTGCTGGGAAAACATTAATGTTTTTACATGTAAACTTTAACATTAAAGGCATTTATCTTAAATAAATTGATAATGTGAAGTATAGAAAGATGTGAACTGAAATTCTAATGCTCCTTATGTGTTTAGAACTGTGCTACCCAGTATGGTGGCTACTAGCAGCAGGTGGCTAAATTTAAATTGCTTAAAATTAAACAAAATAAAAAACTCAGGTAGTCACTAGACTAGCTACACCTGAAGACACATGGAGCGAGTGGACAGCCCCACTGAACATGTCCATCATCGAGGAGCGCTCCGGTGAACAGAGCTGATATAGAGAGTGCACACTATGGAATCCTGTACAACAGACATAACCACATGCTATCATCTCATAAAGCAGATGGAAATTCCTTTATCCACCACCCCCTTTCCTCTTTCTTCCAGGGACTTGAAATAGGAAGAAAAAAACCAACCTCACATAACTACAAAAAAATAAAAATAAAAAAGAGAGAGAATAGACAAAGAACACTGTTGTAAAAATAAGAAGCTTTGAAGAATCTGAAGCAGATGTTATGCTGGGAGCTAATATATACTATAATACCACCTGTGCCCACTTAATTCTCTCCACAATCATTTCCTCCACGGTTACCATGAAGAAAGACAGAGATTCAATGATTTAAGAACAGTTGGTGGGGGGAAAGAGAAGAATAAAATGAGAGTAAGACCTCTAGTTCAGATGTGGAGTTCACCTGCAGATGGGAACAGTGATTTACTGCCATTGGGTGCTCCTGGACTCCAGGGTAAGGCAAATTTTCTCTGCTCAGAGCTTGACTGGTTGGCTGGACAACCATGCAAGACCATGACATATGCACATGTTTTGAGTAAGAAATTATATGTCAGCTACTGCTAATATATATATTCCTATCTAATAAAAGAGTGATATGCAAATTGACCATCACTCCAACACACAAGATGGCTGCCCCCATGTGGTCAAAGATGGCTGCCCCCATGTGGACACAAGATGGCTGCCACAAGATGGCAAGCAGGGGAGGGCAGTTGGGAGGGACCAGGCCTGCAAGGGAGGGCAGTTGGGGGCGATCAAGCCTGCAGAGGAGGGCAGTTAGGGGTGACCGGGCCAGCAGAGGAGGGAAGTTGGGGGCAATGAGGCTGGCAGGGGAGGGCAGTTAGGGGTGACCAGGTTGGCAGGGGAGGGCAGTTAGGGGCAATCGGGCCAGCAGGGGAGCAGTTAGGCATCAATCAGGCTGGCAGGGAAGTGGTTAGGGGGTGATCAGGCTGGCAGGCAGAAGCGGTTAAGGGCAATCAGGAAGGCAGGCAGGTGAGCAGTTGGGAGCCAGCAGTCCTGGATTGTGAGAGGGATCCCAGATTGGAGAGGGTGCAGGCTGGGCTGAGGTACATACCTCCCTGTGCACGAATTTCGTGCACCAGGCCTCGTGTGTGTGTGTGTGTGTGTGTGTGTATATATATATATATATATATATATATATATATATATATATATATATATATATATGCTTTGGTTAAGGATATGGTGCAGAAGCTAAAGTTTTGTATGAAAAGAGTGTCAAGGGTCATTCTTCTATCCCTCTGACAACTTGTTTTGCTGCATATATTTCATAGTATTTCAGTGGCTCTGAGTTTGTCTCAGTTGACATTGCTTTAACCCTTTCTTGGCAATGATTTGCTCATTTTTTGGGAACAACTCTTCCTTGATTCTTCTGGGTGAAGAAAGCTGCCAGTTCTAACTAGTTGGTTCTGAGTACTCAAGGTATTCTGTTGCAGAACCCAGAGACACAATGGATTATCTGATGAGTAATTTGAACTTTCTCTTCAAAAACAAATTGCCTGGGAAAAGATACATTCTTTAGAACATGCCCTCGTTTTTCTTCTGGAAAAGTTACTAGTTCTGATTAATGGATGTAAATCATAAAATCTAACTGCATCAGAAAAGAGAACATTTTGGTGTTGATGTGTGTGACCCAGTATTTTACCAAGCTAGTGCCATTGTTCTGGAAAGTGGATAGGAGATGTCAGTTGACTGAAAACACATCTTGTCTGAAGGCTCAAATAGAGAGGAAGCGCTGTCCCAGATCTATGATTTGCTAGCATCCTTGATTGTTCTCTTGGCTTGATGTGATTCTTCTCTCTTTGCAGAAGACGACTCATTTTTTCACATTCTCTCAGCCAGTGTTTTCCCTTCTGACCCATTGAGAGAAACTAGAAATCATCGGCTTCATTTTCTGTTTGATTCTCTACATTTGTGACTCCCGTAGAGGGAAGATAAACACTTCATATGAAGGCTGCAGGATGAACTTTTGGATCTGAGTCACAGATTTCTTAGTTCATGCATTTATTCATCTCCTTACTCATTCTACATGTGCTAGGCTCCATGCTACAAACTAGATAACAGTGCAAAAGAGACATATTCCCTCTCTCCTGAAGATTGCATTCTAGTAAAAGACAATAACCAGGGATATTAGTTTCCTATTGCTGTTGTAACAAGTTATCACAAACTTAGTGGCTTAAAACTGTACAAGCTTATTATCTTAAAATTATGTAGGGCAGAAGTCCAACACGGGTCTCACTGAGCTACAAGCTTCTTTCTGGAGACTCCAGGAGAAAATTCATCTCCTTACCTTTTCCACCTTCTTGAGGCTTTCTGAATTCCTTGGTACATGGCCCTCTTCCTCCATCCTCAAAGCCGGCAATGTCTGAGCAAGCCCGTCTCATGTCACATTTCTTTAAGCCTTCTTTTGTCATCTCATCTCCTCCTGAGTACAGCCAGAAAGGGTCCTTTGGTTTTAAGCATTCATGTGATTAAATTGGACCCACCAGGATAATCTTCTCATTTCAAGGTCCAGTAGCCTTAGTTACATCTCCAAAGTTCCTTTTGGTTATGGAAGGTAATATTTTCACTGGTTCTGAGAATTAGGACATGTGCATCTTTTGGGGGCCATTATTCTTCCTGACACCTCAGGTGAATGAGTAAATAAAAATAGAAGAGTTACATATTGTAGAGAGTGCAGCAAAAGAAAGATAGAGGGTGATGTGAGAGAGGATCAGAGTAGGGCACCCACGTCAGATAGTGTAGTTAGAAGAGGCATTCCTGAGAAGGTGATATTTAGGATGAGCACTGAGGCTGAGAAGGAACCTGCCTTAATCAATGGGCCTTGACTTGGTGTCACCATCTTCTTACAGATCCGATCTCCCTCTCCTCCTACCCACTTTCCGTTGATGACCCCAGGGATGAGCACCTTCTCTGAGATTTTTACACTTGGTATCCAGGAAAACTGTTTCCATTCCTCTCTGTGGTGAGGCTTTGAAATACGAAGTCTTAGAGCAGTCAGCAGTGTTTCTTGCCTTGTTGAAGACGTATAAGAAGAAAGTTGGCATGTAGAGTAAAACAGAGACAAAAGATAGCAAAATAGTCCTTTGTGCAAAGGAAAATTACTAATTGTATTACTTGGGATTCTTTTGATTGAAAGTGTTAGACATTTAAATACCTAACTGAAACAAAAAGCAAAAATCTTAAGCAAAATGAGTGAAAATGAACTCTTTGGTTCTATGGTGGAAGTCACATTTTTGAGGCTGGCTGTACCCAAACCCTTCTGAGGATCCCATTAATCTCCCAATACATTTCACTCTTTTGCTTAAGATAGGTAGGCTTTTTGGTTTCTACCATTTACAACCAAAAGAATCCTAAATAATGCAATAGTCATTTTACTTTGAGAAACCATGGCCATACCCAGGCCTCCCCAGGGGAACTGATAAGCATTTTTACAAACCCCATGTAAAATGTTATCACTGGGTTGTTGTTTTTTATTCCCAAACCACAAGCACCTATTCATAGCACATTATAAAAGTTGGCTTTACTCATTTGTCCCTTGGAATATATTTGTGATCTCCACAAGCTAGCCACTTTCTTTCTTTTTTAATGTGAGATACAGCATACATATAGCATATACATGTAAAATGTATAAGTACAATTTAAAGAATAGTCATAGATAATAATAAAATGAGCAAACTTGCAGTGACAGAGCCTAAGAACTAACATAATCCCTGTGCCTTTGAATCCCTCCTTTATGCCCTTCCATCTACGCATCTCTCTTCCTCTCCTCACTATCCTGAGTTTTCTGTTATTGATGCTTCCATTTTTCTTTAAAATATTACTATGTCTGTATATAATTGTAAGCAATATGGTTCTTAATTTTCCAGTGTAAACATTTATATAATTATACTCATGAGAAAAATATATTTTTCTATTAACTTGCTTTAGTTTCTTCAAAATTGAATTTTTGAGACTCACATTGATATGTACTATATAGATGAAGATCGTTTCACTATTATAAACATACCATGCTGTCAGTATACAACAATTTACTTATACATTCTACTGTTGCTAGACAGTTAGATGGTTTTAAAATTATTTTTTGCTGTTATAAAATAGCAGTGTCATCTGGGACACATGTGTATGTTTCTCTGGTGTACTTACCTAGGAGTACAGTAATTGGGTCATAGGACAAGAAAATCTTCGGTCTTAGAGGCATGTCCAAGTACGTTTCCAAAGTGGTAGCACCATTTTATAATCCAGCCAGTAGTGGACAAGCTATAACATGGCTTTATTTTTTTTGTTATAAAGTTATTCTCCTTTTTTTTAGGTACTTCTAATACCTAATGTTATGTATCACATCTGGCATTCAGTGAGCCCTTTTTTTCTGAAGTCTTAAGTTTTTCTTTAGCTCTAATCTTACTGCTCACTAATTTGCTCTTCATCTGTACTGATTCTAATTATTTTATTTACTGTTGCTTTAATTTTTATATTAATGCTTTTGGCATTTAGAGTTGTTTATTTTTTGTTTGTAACATCTTTTGGAATCACTCTAAGGATATGCAACATGGTTTTTTCAAAGCCTCCTCCCCTACACACACACACACTTTTTTTGCTTCTTTTATTAGCTTTATTTCCTCATGAGTTAGTTCTGTTCATTCATCTCTTCCATAACGTTATATTTTCTTAAATGTTTGTGATTTTTTTATTGTTCATATCTGTGTTCGGAAATACCTGTTTGTTTCTGTGAAGATTCTGGCCTTGATCTAAAGCACATATTCCGTGGTCTTTGGGAATGAGTTGGGTGTGCTTCAAATGGAACACACCTCTAACATGTGTCATGTGTAGTAGCTTCCCCATTTCTCCTGATTTTTCAGCTATCTGAGGCATTGCTCTGTCTCTTTGGCCCAGTCACCATACCACCTGCTTTGGACTGGAGGTAACAAGCACCAATCATATCTACTGCTTTGCTCAAATGAAAGTCAGAGAGGGGGGGCCAAAAGGCCATGCTGCCCCATATACATTTCTACTCTACTTAGATTTATATTTATCCCATGACACTCCTGCTCTTTATTTTTCAGTCTGGTTAAGTATATTTGAAAATACTTTTTCTTTCTTATTTCTAGGGGTCTGAGCTCAGACTTTCATTTTGAAAAATCTCCATGTTTTAGTTTTGTACATCTTAGGTTTCCATATAAGAGTTCACTTGAAAACAAGTAAATTAGTAAATGAGCCTTCAAAAATATCTTCAAACATGACCCTATACCCATGGATAATTTCACTCTAGGAGCAGTCTACTAACAACTTTTATTATGCTTTGTACATTGCTACATTCTTATTAATGATGCTACTAATGCATTTCAAGTCAACAGTTTCTGAAAGGCAGTAAGAAGAAACTTTGAATGAGTACCAGAAGGGGATTTAAGGAGACCTAATGATAATGGGTCACACTTATAAGAATAATTTCTTCCCATAATGAAAAAACTGACATTAGTTTCTTACATATCCTCACCTAGTATTGTTATACCTGCAAACTTAGATGTTATTAGGGTCCTGGGTAAACACAAAAGAATATAATTGATTGAGTGCCATCTTCCAATCTTATAAGAGTTTTAGTAATGTGCTACACTCGTTCAGATCAGGATTAGCAGATAATCACACGTGGTGTAATGGGACCACTAGTAGGGCTAAGACATAGGCCTTCCTGGGCATATAAGAAGACATACTCTGTTCAATTTGCAATATTCTGCAGTGCGCTGTAAGCAACATTGGACAGGGAGGCGACTTTCTATTATTTGACTGGGGTGGGTGGAATAATTTTAATTGCTGAGAAATTGCATTTTCATTGTAAAGCAATTCAAGTTATAGCAGATTCATAATGCAGCTATTGTAAAAATGACATTTCAGTGACATTTCTGTGAGAAGAACATGGTGATTTTGCAAATGACATGGTGAGGGCATAGCAGTTAGGCGAATAACACATTTTCACAATACGTGCGCTGGGAGCATAAATAATGGTGATGGAAATAATATTAATAATAAGGGCATTCCATGAGAGAAAACCTTTTATCTCTGCAATTCCAAAGTTCTTTAACTCACACCTATCCACTTGTACCCTCCACTCAAATCATTGGTCTGGACTCATTGATGGAAGGGAGCAGAGAAACCCAAGTGGTTTCCCAACTCGGTAGCAAATTAATGGCAAACATAGAATCAGAGCTCTATTTTCTTTTTAAAAGTCTTTGGGGATGATGCACCTGACTGAGAATCATGCAGGTACTGGAAATGATAGTGTTCTGATTTTATTATAGATGAATTACTACCAGTTTCCTAGGTGAGTTGTAGGTGAGCAATTAGCATCTTCTCTCTTTATGGACGTAAAAGAATATGTAGTCTTGTTTTATTTCAGGAAGAACTGAGTTGCTCATTTCACATATGTTTATAAAATACTCTAATAAGTTAAACAGGTAAGCTGCCTGTGTTCGCCCGAGGGCATAATATTCCCACAGTGGATATATCATCACCATTTTATTTTCAAAATGTCATTATCATGCCATTAATATAGAAATTTCTCATTTTCCCCCCTCTACATATATTTTAAGAGAAAAATAGCTCCTTAGTAACTAAGTTGCCCATGATTGGAAATAGGGATGGCAGTAGGCTGCTAGCTCGCATGACCCATGTGGTCAGCATTCTGCTATGAGTGTCACCAATATAATTTATTAAACAGGCTGCAAGCCTGAGGGAAAAACTACCCTTTGACCAAATGCCTTCGCCACTAGTTTTGTTGGTTTCATCTGGGTCTATGAATGAAGTGGCTCACTCAGATGTCGGAATTTGGAGTCAAATCTTAATTACGCATTATTGACACCTTGTATTTAATGAATACCTTTTATTTGATCAATACTTTGTATTTAGGTTGGATTTATTGTATTTGTCATAATGCACAACAGGTTGAAGCTGAGGCTCTCTCCCAGGCTGGAGGGGAGTGAGTTACAGCGGCAAGAGCAACATTCAGAAATTCCGGCTTAGATCCATTGGAAAGATGTTTGCCTGTAATCAGCCATTTACTTTGTTACACGTGAAGTTGGCATTGTAAGCATAGTTTGAAAGTCACTTTATCATTGTGTCGTTGCTCTTTTGGAGGGGTGGCTAGGCTTAGTAAATTTCAGGAGAAAAATAAATTTTAAAGATGTTCCCTGGCTTTTCATACAAACCACTTACTCTTTTATAAAGCCAATTTTCTTTACTGGGAAAAGGATATACGATTCCCGGGTAATGCCATTACTGATTCGTTGCTAGACTGAATACCAGAGAGCTAATGAATTCTTCTGATTCAGAGGCTGTGATTTACATCTTGCCTGGATCACTTGGCCCCGTGATGTCAAGCTTTCAATCAGAATTCCATAGTCTGACTTCTTCATTTTCACAGCGTGCAGGCAGTATCTCCTGCAATCTGCCAACACGTGGCTCCGGTGCCTCTGTCAGTGTTTCCCTTCAATGACTAAGTGGCAAGGTGTACCAATGCGTGTTAAAGCTACAATGCACATTTGCCACAAAATGGTGACATTGGAACATCTGCAAAGGAGCCGTCACCACATCAATAACAATAAGTAACACCCCCGTTTCTCTCCCATTGCTTCAGCTAAGGAAGATACTGTTATGTAGCCAACTAGAGGCCCGATGCACGAAATTCGTTCAAGGGGCTCGGCCCTAGCAGCCCCAGCTTCGTCCGGAAGGTCGTCCCAATGGTCATTCTGCTGTTCGGTCTAATTAGCATATTAGCTTTTTATTACGTAGGATATGGGAAAAGCTTTGTCTACGTTTCATTCTGGTTTTCATAAAAGGTCATTTGCAAGCAAACAAACAAAATGTATAAGCAGATATATCACATATTTAAAGGTAAATGCTCACTATGGTGATTGAATAAGATCCGGAGGGAACTGGAGAAGCTGTCTGGAGGTTGGATGAGAAAACTTATAAAACTAACACAATACCAAAAAAAAAATGGAATCTTTAGGCTCTCCCTGTGTTATTAAAATGACTGGAGATGTGATAGCCAAGACAAACGAAAAGGTCAGGCCTCATTGAAAACTTTTGTTTCACAGCCAGTTAGAAAGAAATGAAACAAAAACTGTGACTTAAGGACAACTAGAGCAGTCAGTCGCTTCACACAGTAGACTGAAAAGGGGCTGTCACATTGGTGGCTGCCGTCCTGGAGACAAAAATCCCCTTGCCACTGAGACTATTAACTGGTGCTTGTAGAACCTGCGGCAGCTAAAATGTGTGAGACTGCTGGCATAGTTATCCCCGTCACTAACCCTTCACTCTCCACCCAGGGAGAGTTTGGGGGAGACCCGGATATTCAATCTCGCTTTCAGTTGGAAAGGATGCTCAGTAACATCTAGTTCAGCTATTTTATACCCAGTTTGGAGCAGTCTTGAAATTTGGTAAAAGCAGGTCAAGCCCCATAATGAAGAGAGAGCTGAGTGGGAGCCCCATTCCCTCTTTGAAAAATATAGCTGCTCTTAGCTAATTTTCTGCTTGTAAAAGGGGTTCTACTGCTAACATTTGTGAACTGCATCTCCATTTCACCCTTCCTTTCACAGACACCGAAATCAGAGAGGGGAAGTGATTTTACCCAACGTCAAGGCCATGTGGCTAAACCCAGGTGGTTAAATAATATGGGAACTATTTTGCAGAGTTGAGAGAGACATAATAAGTGTTGGGTCCAATTTGGTGGCTGGAGAATTAATGATTGGATAGGAACAGAAAACCACATATTTTTCACTGATATTCACGTCCTTGCTTTACTGATGCTTAGCCAGAAAATGTGTGTGTTTTTTTCTGCCAGGAATCTTAGTTAGGCCACCTATACAAATCAGAAAATCCCTGTCCTGGTAACAGATTTCTCAATATGAGGTAGCCTTTGTGGACAATAGAACCTTTCCCCATCCCTCAGGTGTTTTATTCAAAGAATTCATCTTGGTGCCAGAAAAAGAATTCTGCCCTTGGCAATATGTTGGCTGTGGGATCCAGTGTCTTCCCTGTGATGCTGATTGCTGACCTTGCCATCCAGGGTCAAGACCACTAGACAAAGAGCAGAGGTTCTCATGCTGAGCTACCAGGCCTGTGGGCTGGGAGAATCTGCATCTTATCAAGCTACCAGCATCCTTTTCTCCTGAGCCCAGATTCCCGATGTGCCCGTAGGATGCCCGTGACTTCATTTTGTGCAAGCCCCTCCTCTCTGTTGTCTGGCTTCCTTTATTCTTTCAGGGATAGCAGCTGCTGCCAGCCAGCCCACAGCACCATTCTGAGTTGCCTCAGGGAACAGCTGGAACTCTCCCAAGGGCTGATTTTACTCCTCCGAGTTTGGTACCAAATATTTCCCACTTCATGGAAAAGATGGCAAATAAATTAAGGAAATACCACTCACAATCGGAAGTTCCAAAATTGACCAAATATTGTTGTGAGAATTGCCTGCACTATTTATTTTTAGTCCATTAAGTCAATTTGTGGTGCTGAGCATTTGTGTATTAATGTATCATGTTTTTCTGAAGCTCCAATTGAGGTCACAGATTAGATTCCCTCACTGAAAAAAACAATGAACAAAAAAACAATGCAGCTTTCTTGTGTGGGAAGAGGAAATATTCCTGCTTCTCTTTAGATTCTAACTTATTTTTCTCCACCTAACCTTCCCCCTCACTCCCCCACCTTCCACCTTTGAAAGCTCAGAGATCTAGAGCTGGAGATTTAAATAATAAGGTGCTATACCTTTAAAACCAGTGCAAGCAAATGGGTTTTAATAACCCAACAGGATCTTGGTCCATCATAACATTTAATCTGCATTATATCTCACTTCCTAATCGCTACTTCCAATTGTAAGCAGAGAGGGTGGGTGAGCGAGGCATTTCAGATAAGTGCCAGTAAAACAAGTTTGCCTTACAGCTGGTGAGCCCCAAACACACGTTTCACCGTGCCTTATGGCCATATTCAATCAGATGATCCCATAAACGAGAAATAATCACCCCTAATACTAATACCTCTTCTCCTTCATTGTTGCCGGTCGCTATGGTGCTGCATTCGACTGTGAAGAATTTACCGCCATTATTACCCTCAGTGTCTCTCTCTCTGAAATGTGATCTAATTGCAGAATCCACACCTGTTCCACAGTTCAATAGAATTCAGCTTTGATGGAGGCAGACTTTCAAATAACACACTGCACGCACACACACACACACACACACACACACACACACATGCACACACACGCACACACTGACAATCACCCAGGAGTTCAGTTGGGGTCAAAAATAAATAAATTAATATAGAGAGCGAGTTTATCAGAAAATAATATGATGGGGAGGAGGAGGGGGAGAAAGGCTGTGTTTTGTGGTCACTGGAAGATTGCTGATGGGTGCATAAATAAGGCATGCTGGAACATCTGTTCTTTGTTGTGCATTCAGCTTTTTAATGTGTTCAAAGAGCAGCTCTGACGCATCGCTGACTACCACTCCCCATCCGAGCTACATTTTACCAGAAAATAATAAACCTTCCTGGTGGGGTGCAGGGAGCCAAGGCATCCGGGCAATGCCATTAATTTGGAAATATCTCTTTTTCTGGGATTTTAAAATCTCTCTCCCTTTGAACATTGCACAAATTTGGGACCCAGCCTAGCATCCCTCTCAGCCTAGACATTAAATCAGTCTGAATATCTAGTGAACCTTTTTTTTTTTTTTTAAGTCCGGAAAGGAAAGAGGGGGGCAGTGAAGTCAAAGTTTATACATATTTTTCTCATTTTTAATTCTATTAATGTGAGCTCCCACCTACTGGAATTATTTTTACTGCGCGCCAGTATTTATTTGTACTGATAAAAATTCGGAGGCAGCTGAGGCCCCTGACAGTTGAACAATATTGGCTGGTTATTTTGATACAGTGTGGTAGGCAGCAAAAGATTAAAAAACGGAGCATCCTAAACTGAGAAAAACCAGCTTGAATTCTAAAATAAAATTTTAGCAGCATGGATTTCTCTTGCCATAGGCTATGAGGCTACTATGAATTTCAGATGCATTTCCTGAGCTGTCAATGAGGTGGAAAGATGAGATTGGCATTACGGAGATTTGTTGCGGCTCCGTTCAGTGTAACTGCAAGTGAAGGTATAGCAACATGAAACCGCCACCCAAGAAGAGCTGTTTAAGTACATACCGTGTAGAAATGGCTCGCCAGCCAACCCTAGGACCAGAGTGGGAATTTCTTCATGTCACTCTTTTTTGGCTTCTGCATATCCCCCTTTCTGGGTCACAGTTCAGAAGCACCGTAATACCCATTGGCTGCTGGAGGTGGCTTCCATAAAGACCCACACTAAATCTTGTGAGAGGGAGACAGGACCCTTTGGGCATAAGGCTGTCATTTCAACTGTCTTTTCCCCACATTCTTTCTAAGTTTGATGTGTGGACTCTGCTCATCATGTTCTTGTCTCAGTCAGCCCTTTTCCACAGCATGGGTACCATTGCTTTATGTCAAGGGGAATGGGTCACCAGCAGGCTCTGCTTCTGGGAAGTATCCTGGGTATAGTGACTCACTCAGAGTTTGAATCTATGATAGCAGAAGACAGATGTTTGTGGTTAAATGGGTGACATGTGGTTTTTTGTTGTTGTTTATTTTAAAATTCCATCCTTTTGTTGGCTTTGCATGATCTTTTGGGATAATTTGGGGGTTTACAATGATCAGTATCAAGATAACGTAATCTAAAGATATTTCATTTGTCACTGATGAAACCCAGTAATCTTATATTTATAAGTATCTTTGCTGCTTAAAAATCCCACAGAATGACTACTCTCAAAATGGTTCGCTTAAGTGACCATTTCCAAGGGAGTGGTCTACTTACTCTGTACCTTTATCTCCACCAGCCTGGAAGTCAATGGTGATTTATAGACAGCTCTAGAAAATTTAAGAAAATTTAATTATCTTAAACTTGGAAGGTGTATTTACTACACATAACAATTGTTCAGTTAATGAATAAGGACCAAAACTGGTGAGTGATAATTTGGCACTTTGCCCTATTTTATGAATTAAAGATTAGGTGAATCACCAAATTTAAATACAACACACAAATAAAACTTTATGAAGATGATCTGTTCAATTGCTGTCCCCAGCCTATTGGTGGTAAATGGACTATGATAATGAGGCCTTCCAACTCTTAAGGAAAAAAATACACGAAGTGGGGAAATCTCTAAATGGATTTATGATTCTTAATTATTCAATGAGAAAAATGTTGGTCATCTGTGGTAAACATTAAGCTGATTTTAAGAGTGCATGAGCATGTTATACAAAGCATTAGCCCTCTGAGATGCTCTCATAAGAAAATAGTCTAGGTTTAGGCTATCATTCTCACTATAGCTCCATCATGAAAATTCAAGAGACATTTTAAATTTTCAAAGAAATAGCCCCTCCAAAAAGACATCTGCTATCACTCATTCTTTAATTCAATATTTATTGTGTTTTAACTAGATGCCCAACACTATGCAAGGTGCACAACTATAGCATAATCCCTGTCTTTACAGAGCTTACATTCTAACAAGTGAGACTGAGAATAAATAAGTTAACAAATGAATTTGAAGTAAAATTATATAGCCCAGCTGGAGTGGCTCAATGGTTGAGTGTCTACCTATGGACTAGGAGGTCGCAGTTTGATTCCTGGTTGGGGCACATGCCAGGGTTGTGGGCTCGATCCCTAGTGTGGGGCATGCAGGAGGCAGCCAGTAGATGATTCTCTCTCATCATTGATGTTTCTATCTCTCTCGCCCTCTTCTTTCCTCTCTGAATAAAAAATATATATAATTTTAAAAATTAAATAAAATGAAATGAAATAAGTACAGATTATCTTACAATTCTAGGAAGGAAATGATCTGGGTAGTGAAATAGAGAAAAGTCAGGATTTACTAAGAATGAGTGACCAGGGACATCCCCTCTCTGAGTAGGTGATATGATAGCTGGAAGGATTTCTGGGACCTAACAGAAGGACTGTGCTAAGGGAGAGAGGAGCCCAGATAAAGGTGGGGATGCAAGCAGAGACCAGATCATGCGGGGCTTTGTTGGCCATGATTAGAGTTTAGATTTTATTCTAAGATCAGTAAGAAACAAATGAAGAATATTAATATTAACAGGGGACTAACATGATCTGCTTTACATTTTAAAGTAGTTTATTACATTTAATAATGGCTTTCAGGCTTCTGGCTTTAGTAATTGGATGGGCAGTTAATGTCATTACTGAGATAGGGAAGACTTGGGCAGGACCTGATTTATGGGGGAAGATCAAGAGTTCCTGATGAGACATCCAAGGGAAATGTCAAGAAGACACTTATGATGCATGAATCTTCAATGTAGAGGCAATGTTTGGTAAGGAGAGAAAATTGGGGAGTTGACAGCATATCGAGGACAGGAGGGTGGTTGGGATCATCTGGGGATGAAGTACAAATAGAGAAGAGGTCCCAGGACTGGGCTCAGTAGAATCTTAACAGTTAATGGTGGAAAAGAGACAGAGAAGTCAATGACCAAAAGGAGAAGGAGCAGTCCAAGAGGTGAAAGAAACAACCAATAAAATATGGGGCCACAGAGGAGTATTTTCAAAAATGAAAGGAGTGGCTAACTCAGTGGAATACAGCTTCATTCCAGATGGGGCACAAATAGGTTTACAGTTCTCAGTATGCAAAACACAGAGTTTATTCTTATATTATTATTTATGAATTATTGTATTACTAGAGGCCCGATGCATGAAGATTCGTGCAAGAATAGGCCTTCCTTCCCCTGGCTGCTGGCACCACCTTCGCTCCAGCCTGGAGCCGCCTTTCCACCTTCGCTTTGGCCAGAGCCGCCTTCTGCCTCTTGCCTTGTCACCTCAATTTGCATATTCCCTCCTTATTGGCTGTGGGCACCGCCATCTTTGTCGCAGAGTTACAGTCAATTTGCATATTCTGTCTTTATTAGATAGGATTTTCCATATGAACAACTGTACACCTACTTTTGCCCTACCCTGAATTTAAGTAAGCAGGAATAAAAAATATTTGCTGGACTTGGAAATGTAGAGATTGTTGGTGATTGCTCACGATCAATTTCAGGAGGAATTGTGGGGAAATGAAGCCACTTTGGAGTAGAGTCAAGGCTGTTGAGAACAGAAAGAAGTAGAGAGCAGGTTTATAGAAGCTTTTTGAGAAGTTTTCCTATGAAGGAGTTAGGGCAATAGAGGTATGGAGGGGGGTGTGGGGTTTAGAAAAGGTTTATTAAAGATAAGAAGTAGTAGAGCTCATTGAAATGATGCAGTTTAAAAACAAAAAAAGGATTGGTGATGCAGGAAGAATAAGAGAGAAGGAGATGACAGGGGACGGAGTCTGGAGGGATCAGCCTTTCAGGGGAAGAGGTAACTCCACCGCTATGGTTGTGGATGTGGTGATAGAAGATGAAGGCGTTTTCCTCTTTGATGGCTTATGTTTTGCAATAAAATGTAAAGAATGCTCATTAGCTAATGTCAAGGGGGTGTAGGAAGTGTTAAGGAGAGAATGCTTTTATCATTTAGGGTTCAATTAAAGAAGAAGAATTAGTATGGGTGGTTTAAAATAGGGGATTTATTATAGTGATTTGACCTTACACAGTTGTGGGAACTGATGGGGAAGTCTATGCAAGGCTGTAGATGTATCTGGTATTAGGCCTGAAATCACTTTAGGTCAGCAGGGATGGTGTTTGGGAAGGAAAGTTGGAAAACTGGACATGAAGTGGGAAAGAGCAAGAACAAACTGGAATGCATGGAAACAAAGCAGACCCACATGAGCCAACTGGAACCCATGAAGACAAATTGAAACCTTTGCCTGTCTCTCACCACCTCCAACCTCGGTGATGAAGGGGTTCTCCTGTACCACAGAGTCATATAAGCACCTGGCCCGGCACTCAGAGAAGCTGAAGGAGGAGATCTGGTAAAAGCAGGTGCTTGATGACATGGAGCAGGTGCTGGATGAGCCGCAGGTTTAGGTGAGCCAACAAGATGAGGAAGGAGTCCAGTCGCATCTTGTGGGAGCAGTGACTGTGCTTGAATCTCTACACTGACCTTTAGACCCAATGGCTGCTGCATCACTTCCGCCTTCCAAATTCCACACACATTCTTTGTGGTCAACTCTAAGTTCCTACTGTCCAGGGAAGGGCATTCTGAGAAACATAGAGCTTAGCTATGTTAGTCCTAGCAGAACCACCAAAATGGTAAAGCGAATTAAATAAAGGAAACGCAACGATGTTATTGCAAATGCCCATTGGCTCTTGTGTTCATTGTTGTAAAATGAAATCAGTCAGCTTGGTTGTGATCTCAAGCAACATTTGGGTGGACAGTGAGGATTCATTTTAAAATGGAACCATAGATTCTGGGAAAAGAGATAAATGATTGGTGGGTTAATCTATTGGAAGGCTCAATGTGGTTGAAGAATGGCAGAGATCAGAAAGTAGACTAAGTGAGCTGGGAAGATACCCACTGAAGAACAGAATATTTCACTATCAGAGTTGGAAACATTTTTAGTGATGAGAAGACTATGAACAGCTGGTCAGGAAGGAGCTGTGGTGTGGAAGCCTAATAACTAAGAAGCTAGGCTCAATTGCTTATTGATATAATAAAAAATGACGGACATTGTGGGTATGTTGAGGAACACTAAGTGAGGGCCTCACATGAGTTCCAAGAATGAGATCCAGTGACTGAGAGATAACAGATACCTTGAAGGAAGAGGGTAAGATAGCCAAATGGTAAGAGCCTCAAAGGAACTGTTTTGTTTTGTTTTTTGTTTTGGGTTTTGTAATAAGCAGAGAAAGAAACCATAATGGGGAGCTCAGAGGACCATAGAAGGATAAATGGGTAAGTGGAGAAAAATGTGAAAGTGGAGAGACTTAGAAATGAAGGTAAAAATAGAGAGGTATGCATGTATGTGTTATATTTTTTTTGAGGCAGAACTGGGACAACTTGCTGAAGGATTGGATATGAAGGTTAAAGGCAGGGACGGATTCAAGAATAGTTAGGAAAAGGTCATGCTTGGCTTTAGTGGATCCCTTATCTGGAGTTTCCGATGGCACCAGTGGAGGGGCCGGGCGAGAGGAAAGGTACATGGAGTGGTACCCGGTTTGGACTTGTCTACAACCACACAGGGAGGAGAAGCTGCATGGTGATGGGTGAGCACCCGGGCTCAGCATGTGGTGGCCAGTATGGTAAGCGGAATATCAGGCATAGCTGGTATAAAGATTATAGGATGGTGGCAGATGTTCCTAGAGTTTTCACCCCTAATACAGGATGGAGCAAAAGTAGGTTTACAGTTGTATGTGATGCACAGAATTTTTTGTATTATTATTTATTAATTACTGTATTATTTTCCATATGAACAACTATAAACCTACTTTTGCTGCACCCCACATTTTGCTCTATTACGTAGTAGCTTCTGGGATTGTGCTTCCTTGAACTAGACGAGGCTGTAGGGGAACTCCACACGCGGAAAGGTGATGTCCATAGCAGCATGGGGCCACGTGTTTGAAATTCCTCGGGTGCTCGTTATGCTGAAACAACTGAATAAAATACAGGAAGAATTCTTCTCCCACCTCTTAGTTACCCTCCACAAAAAAAGTGGGCATTCCACAGAGTCGTGCACTTAAACTTCAAAGTGATGGCAGGGCCAAAGCCAAAACTTTATCACATAAGCAGCTGTTACGTTGAACAAGCACGTTGGGGTGGGTGCAATCATGAAATCTACTGTTTATCTACTGTTCCTTTAAATGCATTGTGTAGGCCAGCTCTGGCCTTGCCCTTACATAAGATCCAGGGCCAGCCCCAAGACTTTGCTAGTCATCTTAAATAATCAGATGTCCCCTGGTCTCTCCAAGTCACACAATACAGACTCGGGTTTGTAAGTAATATCTTCGGTCAAGTGTAATGATGATAACAATTTTAAAAACCAGGACTGTAAGAAGAAGGGAGGGCTAAGAGGAAACCAGCAATTTCTAACTTGACCAATACTGTTGTGATAATCTAGTTTCCACATCCTTGGGGTTTGTTACTTTAAAGTTGACCCCTTTCTTTGATTGATTTTTTTTTTTCAGATTCTTTGGCAACGCCCCATGTATCAGACACCTCTGTGCCTTACTTCACATGTTCCTTTTGCTTCAGTCGTTGTGACGAGCACAAAGTGCAGGTGCCACCCGGTGCCATCTCACCTCTGGTGCACCAAGCATGTCTTGCTTTCTGCGCTAAAAAATTTTCTGATGCTGCTGTGTAAACACCTCTGGGAGCACACTTGAAACTCACATGCGAGTGTGAGGGCATTTACGCCCTCTGGATAAGTGTTATTTTTTTCTTATGTGGGCAATTCTGAAGTAGATTTTAACCAACGAGGCCATGGTGGGCTTGAGTCCCAGTGGCCCATGGTCTGCCTAAATAATACATCTGTTTAGACTTTTCTCCTCCTTGTTCTTGCCCATCCCCCACTCTTTTTCATTCATTTTCCAAGCTAAGCTACTTGCATGTAAACCTTTGTCCTAGGCTCTGTCTTGGGGTAGCCCATATGGAACTTCCACCTACAATTCCTTTGAAGTGAGTAAATGCACCCTCCCTGCTGACCCCTAACTGCCTGTGGGCTTCTTGGCACCCTATGATATACCTTCGACTTCTTTCTGCTAAAATCTCTTTTGTCCTATTTGCAGAACCCTCTCAGACAGTACCTAAGATGAACCCTATTTCAGCTCTCTGTCTTTGCAAAGGAGGTTGTTTCTGGTTCCTAGGAAACAAATCATAAGTGACAAAAAACTGGTACTTCCCTTTCTTTCTTGTACCACCAGCCACCCTTCCATATATTCGGTTTTTCAGGAGTGAGGAAGACAGAAAGCTCCTCCGGCATCCAGGCTCAAAGGACTCATATTGAGCTCGCCAAGTGGGTTCCCTAAAACCCACCCTGTCCCTCAGGGCCTCCCCTGGGATGGGATTCATAGCATACCAATAACTCTCCCCAGATTACTTTTCACTTGATCTATCTTCCTTATCTTCTCCAACGTTTTCATGGGATAAGAATTGCAATTGGTTTAAATTTGTACATATTGTAGTTTAGTTTTCATTTTCATATTTTTAAAATTTATTAGGGTACAGTTTTCAAGAATACAACTCAATGAAACATCATCTGCATATGCATCGTATGCCCATCGCCCCAAGCAAAGTCTCTTTCCATCCCCATTTCCCTCCTCTTTGCCTACCTTCACCTACTTCCCACCCCCCTTTCCCTCTGGCTACACACACACACACCACATAGATACAGACAACAGTGTGGTGATAATAAGAATTACCAAATTGGTTATCAAAAACAAACACGTCCTTTACACATCCTACATGGAATTAGGAATGTGATCTCTGTTGATTTGGAATGTTACCTCTGTTGTCTTAGGACTTTAGCTAAAACCAATTCCAATTTCATATAACTACATATACAAAGGCTAGCAACTTTAAGAGTTCTCTGAGTCTCTAAGATCTGATCATTGGGTATAGAATTGTTTAATTATAAGTGACTTTGTGTTATATATGTGTTATCCTTACTAATAAAAGCCTAAGTGGTTGTCATGCTGTGATGCCCTCATGCTGTCACAAGAAGGCTGCATGCACAGCAGGCACTCACAGGTGGGCGGGGCTGGGCTTGACACTGTGAGTGCAGCACGGAGCCTGCCTGGGAGTCCCCCCTCCTCCCAGCTCCACACGCGGAGCCGGGAGAAGGTGGGTCCCCCAGCTCTGCGAGCAAGGCCTGCCTGGGGGTCCAGTGAGGCCTGTCTGGGGGTCCTAGGGGTCCTACGGGTCCTGCCTCCTGGCTCCACGTGGTGCAGAGGCGGGACCCCTGGTTCTAGCTTACCTCTTTGGAGCAATCCATCAAGGAGCCCAGGATGGGTGGGCAGGGCCTACCTCTTTGGGGTGATTGATTGTGAGCCCCCCCCCAAGTGCACGAATTTCGTGCACCGGGCCTCTAGTATTTAGAATAAGTATATAGATGGAGAGTTCCCTGTATTTAAAGAAGAGTCAAGGAGATGACAAAACTTCCAAGGGCACTTACAATTTTATTAAATGAAAGATTGGAAAATACATACTGAGCTAGTGGTGTGTGCTGGCTCATCTACCACTCACATCCTTGTTTCGTTCTTTGTTGGTAATAAAATATAATCATTCCTTCATGTAAAGCTGTTTTCACAAACTTGTTGTAACTCTTTCTGTATTTTGGAGCCACAAAAGAGAAAAAAAATGATCAAACTGATGAAGAGAGAATAGGGAAATAAATGGAGTAATTATGAACTAGAGTAACAAATACTACTTAGGCATATACCAATTATTTCTGCAAAATCCACAATTTATGGAAAGAGATCTCAATGTTTACATATTGATCAGCTTTTATTCATACCAGAAGAGAATACTTTGTAATAAAGATTTTTCACTGATTTGGAGGGAAGTGTATTCTACTAAAGTGTTAGATTACTGCTTTATCTCATCATCTCTTATTTTTTTTTACCACAACAACAAAAACAGCTCATGTGTAGGAAAATATTGTACTGTCTAAATCTCTTCCTGAATGAATGAGCCTAAATTGTCCAGGTTCTGTTTACTATCTGGCTATTCATGTTCATGTATTGTCTGAAATGAAAGTGAATTTGAGTAACTTGTACCAAAGCCACTGACAAAGATTTATATGGTTTCACCACAATCATTTGACTTCTCTTTGAATAGTGACAGTGACTAATGCTGGCCCTGCCGTGGAGGAAGCATTTTTAATCTGATCCATGTTTTATGGAAGGTGATCTTTGGTTCACAGAATTATGGAAGTGAAAAATAAACTTAGAGATCATCTCATCCATTTCCTCCTTATTATGAATGAGAAAACTGAGGCAAGAGAGATTAAATGAGACTCGGTGGGCTAATGGCAAAGGATTGTCTAGAACTCAAGTCTTCTAATTCCAAATATAGCATTCTTTCCCACTGCACCATGCTGGGAAGAATAATGCCAGTTAAATCTTGCTCTAAGCCTAAAGAGGCATTATCACATGCTCACTGAAATAGACACGTGCTGGTTAAAATACAGTGGGGTGTTCCTGTCATAAGTGAAACACAGGGCTTTTTATTTCCAAAATGAGAAAGGGAGTCAGATTTCAGTTTTTACTTTATATTTGCCCAAGAATTCTTTCCCTTATATCTGGTGATCTCAACCACATAGTGATAATGATGAACCAAACCAAAGATGCTCATAAATAAGCGTTTGTTCTTCCTAGTTATCCATGAGTATCACCACAAGCTGGTGCGCTAGAATGTCCATATAAACATCTGGAGCACTACCCTACAAGAAAGATCATCAGTCTAATTAATCTAATTAATCCAGTCACACTGTAACTGAAAGTGCAATTTTCCATTCTAGTTCCCAATTCTGGATGAAATGCAACTATATCTTTATTGTTATCACTTTCCACTTAGGGTCGTGGTGGTTACCCTACCTACAAATATGATTTTTTTGCACTTGTAAAGAAAAGATGTCGTTTCAAAGTATCTGTATGTAGCTAAAGAGGGCTAAGTAACTTTGTGGCTTGAAGAGGTCCTTGTGCACCAGCAAGCCTGCAGGTATGGCCTGGAAGTCCGAGAATGAATAAAGGGAAACCTGTGATGCCCACACCACAAAGTAAAGCATTTTTATATCTGCTGGGGCACGAGGAAGATGCCAATGTGTACATGGGCATTTTCCCTCTTTTGTAATAGAGATTTGAACTGCACTGTTTCTGAGAATTAGTTTTATCTTGAGTGACATATGGGTTGAGTGAGAGGGCGGTTATCCTCATGAATATTACGGAAGATGAAGCAACATTGCCAGTACATGTGGGTGAAGAGACCTTGAAGGAGGCTAGGAATTGAATGCCATGGTGTACCAAGCCCTGTGTAAGAGATATGAAGTGTTCCAGAAAGGGGGTTAATAGTTGCACTAGGAAGATGTTAGAAATTCCCTCTCTCGGAATTGGGGACTACTCTCAGGGAAACTCCAGGAAGAGCTTAAGTTTTTATCCTTTATCCTTAGACAGCAATTTTCAACCAGGGGTGATTTAGCCCTGTAAGGGCCATTTGGCAACCTTTGGAGATATTTCTTGTTGTTGTTACAACGTGGGCCACGGTGCTGCTGGCATCTAATGGGTGGAAGCAAGGGATGACTAAGCAAACTTAAATGCTCAGGACAGTCCTTTACAACAAAGGATTGTATAGAGAGCACCAAATGTCATAGTCTCAAGGACGAGAAACCCTACCTTAGATTAAGAATAGCCACATTATGCATCTTAATTTAAATTCTTTCCCGTCTGGTTGAATTCTGAGCCCATCTGTATAGTGTGTTCTGCACATGGTGTCATGTGTTTACATCATTATAGAAGATAATCGGGAAGGGGGTATTGGGAAATGGGGTCTTCCCCACATTGCCCCTTCTTGAGGACTATGCACTGGTAGTAGCATAACACCTAGGAGGAAAAAAGTCATCGGTTCCATAAACTAACCAGCTACAGAGGTCTCAATGGCCGACTGTGCCATTTATTTCCATATTAGAGGTCTGGTGGAGGTCCCTTGGCCTGACCTGCAGGGATTGGGCCGAAACCAGCTCTCTGATATCCCCCAAGGGGGTCCCAGATTAAGAGAGGCTGCAGGCCAGGTTGAGGGACCCCACTGGTGCACCAACAGGGCCAGAGAGGGACTGCAGGAGGGCTCCAGGGCATGTCCGGCCCATCTCGCCAAGTCCCGATGGGCCGGACCCCAGCAGCAAGCTAACCTGCCAGTCAGAGTGTCTGCCCCCTGGTGTTCAGTGTGCGTCATAGCGGCTGGTCGAATGGTCGAACCAACGGTTGGACACTTAGCATTAGGCTTTTATTATATATGACTAGAGGCCCGGTGCACAAAATTTGTGCAAGGGGGAGGTGTCCCTCAGTCCAACCTACAACCCCCGGTTGGATCGGGCCTAAATGGGCAGTTGGACATCCCTCTCACAATCCAGGACTGCTGGCTCCCAACTGCTCGCCTGCCTGCCTTCATGATTGTCCCTAACCACTTCTGCCTGCCAGCCTGATCACCCCCTAACCACTCCCCTGCCAGCCTGATTGATGCCTAACTGCTCCCCTGCCAGCCCGATTGCCCCTAACTGCCCTCCCCTGCAGGTCTGGTCACCCCTAACTGCCCTTCCCTGCAGGCCCGGTTCCCCCCAACTGCTCTCCCCTGCAGGCCTGGGTCCCCCACAACTACCCTTCCCTGTAGGCCCGGTCGCCTCCAACTTCCCTCCTCTGCTGGCCTAGTCACCCCTAACTGCCCTCCCCTGCAGGCTTGATCGCCCCCAACTGCCCTCCCTTGCAGGCCTGGTCCCTCCCAACTGCCCTCCCCTGCTGGCCATCTTGTGGCGGCCATCTTGTGTCCACATGGGGGCATCCATCTTTGACCACATGGGGCAGCCATCTTGTGTGTTGGAGTGATGGTCAATTTGCATATTACTCTTTTATTAGATAGGATTATCTGAGTCCCAAGTGTACCTTTTCTTTATATTCTACTGGGAGTCTGCAAACTACATTTCCCAGATTCCCTTGCTGGGTAGATTTCCATTAGGTTTATTCTGTTAATGGGAGATGCTGACCAGCTATTGTAAAGTGGGAAGATGGGAGGAAGGACTTCCTTCTTGCTTCCAGCTCATCTCTTCAGCAGCAGAGGGCAACTAGTCTCAAGCTTTTAAAAACACTCCAGACCCAGCCTTGTGAGACTCCTCTGTAGATCCCACCACCAGCCCTATGACTGCACTCGTTCGTTGATAACACCAGCTGTACTCACCTTCCTCAGAGACCTGACCACAGTCATTTGGCAGCCCCATCCCTGAGCACTAGCACCATGGGCCCTTCCTAGGAGCACAAATTTCCTGGTGAGCACAATTTCCTCTTTGGTTTCCTCAACCCTCGGAGTAGTAACTGCTTCCTACAGTTGCATTTATTTTCAGGCCTTCTCTTTGCTCTTTCTGTCTTCAATATCTATGTAACCAATTGCTTGTATTAAATCCCCTCATTTGAATATCCTGGAGTCTGTTTTTCTGAATGAACCCCAGATATATCTATGGTAGAGCTGAGTGTAATAGGCAGAGGCTGGCAGAGTAGAATAGAAGCCACCAAGTGGTTTGTTTGGGAGGCCACCATGAGGTAACATTCTTTTTCTCCAAAAAACACCTGGTAATACTGGAACAGGGGAGACTAATGCTTACAATGCATTCTTAAAGCCTAAGTGTTTGCTCCTGGTCTCCGTGGTGAAGAGGAGAATCTCTGAGGTTAGCTGTCCTTCTTCTCACATCTATCTTTACACAGAGACAGTGGTGATCAGGACCATTCCTCTCATTTTCCTCAGCGCACAGCTCCTTGGGAATGATAGCCATGGTAGCCCCTGGCAAAGAAGCTTCCTGGCAACAGGTGATAGAAATAGAGAGTTCAGATTACTCTGGGAAGGCACAGAGTGAAGACAACCTGGCCCTGTGATCATGCTGGTGGGGGCTACCACACATGCTCACCTCTGGGTTGAGGAGTTGCAGTTACTTAGTCCGGCCACCAGGAATAACAACCAAGGGCAGCAGAGTTGTGAATGGTCCTGGCCAACCAATGACTATCAGATGTTAGCAACTGGATGACACATTCCAATCTCAGAGACGTTAAGATGTGAACAAATGCTTGTCCTAGAAATGATTAAATATTGAAATCCCAGAACTCGGAGAGATAAATGGTAACCAAGGAGGTTAATAGATATAGAGTGGATATAAATAAGAAGGTAAATACACAACAAGGACACAGACCTTGAAAAAGGAGATAGCTCTCCGTTGCAGAATTAGAATTTGACAAAAACCTAATCCCACAGCAAGTTCATCATGGAAGTCTCCAGATTCAATCAAATGCCAATACCTCTTTGGAATGAGTTAAACATCCTCTTATGGGTTGTGTGTGGCCCACACACCTACTTATGGATGGAGACAAATTGGAAAATAAATTATTTATGCCCTGGAAAGTGCCCTATTAGAGTACTTTGGTTTCCAATAACACCATATGTTTTCTGTATTATGTTTAATACTAGAGGTCTGGTGCACAGATTTGTGCACTGGTGGGGTCCCTTGGCCTGGCTTGCAGGGATCAGGTTGAAACTGGCTCTCCGACATCCCCCGAGGGGTCCTAGATTGTGAGAGGGCACAGGTCAGGCCAAGGGACCCCACTGGTGAGGCTGGGGAGGGACCACAGGAGGGCTTCAGGGAGTGTCTGGCCCGTCTTGCCCAGTCCCGATTGGCCAGACCCCAGCAGCAAGCTAACCTACTGGTTGGAGTGTCTGCCCACTGGTGGTCAGTGCACATCATAGCAACTGGTCGAACAGTTGAACGAATGGTCGGACATTTGCATTTAGGCTTTTATTGTATAGGATGAGTGTCTATAATTTTGAGAAAGAAGGAGTCATTCTTTTTATGAGTTAGTGGTTGAGTACCACATAATAACAGGTTTTCTCTTCTCTTTCTCCAATAGTTGGCTTTGATCACTTGGACACAGGCATAGGACACCATGGGTTATCCCCAGCAGCACCAGCAGAGGAAGAAGTTACAATATGGCTCAAGATCTACATGACAAGGTAAGATAACTGAGACACCTAGCCCGGTGGCAGCAATGATGGACCCTGGAGAGTCAGGTGAGTCATTCAAAAGTATCATTCTGATCTTTAAAGAGCTTACAGTCTCGGATGGGAGATCAAGAAGTGAGCAAACACACTATTAAGTCATATGCTGAATGCTTGTATAGGAATCTGTACACCAGGTTCTGTAGGAGCATAAAGAAATGATATATTAAGTGTTTCTGGGAAGCAAGGTCAAAATGGATGTGATATTTGGGTTGAGTAGTGATGAATGACTGGGAATTTCTCAAAAATACAAGGTTGCAAGGGAAGGAGGGCAAATACCAGGAATAAAGCATGACATGTGCAAAGGCAGGGCACAAGACAATGTGTGGGCATTGTCAATATGCAGAAAGTTCAATATGCATCTTAAGGAGTATGAATATTATACCGAAGATAATAGGATCTAAAGACATAATCTGCATTGGCCGTCATGGCTCAGTGGTTGAGCGTCGACCTTTGAAGTAGAAGCTCATGGTTCGATTACCATTCAGGGCACATGCCTGGATTGTGGGTTTGATCCCCAGTGTAGGGTGGCCCCAGGAGGCAGCCAATCAATGATTCTCTTTCATCATTTATGTTTCTATCTTTCTCTCTCTCTCCCTTCCTCTCTGAAATAAATAAAAATATATTTAAAAATAAAAATAAATGAATTTCAACATAACCACTTTTATAGAGTTATGAACAAGTTGGACATCCTAATTGGAGGTCAAAAATTTAATTTAAGCAAGGAGGCTAGGGACCTGAATTAAGCAGAGATGGAAAAAAGTTATTAACTCAAAACATGAAAAAATAATGTTGTGATAACTATGTTGCCAGGTGGGTACTTGAAACATCAGGGGAATCACTTTGTAAATTATATGATTGTCTAACCACTATGCTGTACACCTGAAACTAATATAAAATAACATTTAATGTTAACTGTAATTGAAAACTAAAATTTTTTAAATGACAAAAACAGTAGAAAATGCAGAATTTGGTGACTGGTTCAATGTAGGGACTCGTGGAGAGGAAGATGATTGTGTGGATGACATTACTAGTACCTTCAATCAGGAACCCAAGGCTATGGAGGAAAAAATAAAATATAACTGCTTGTCTCAGTAGAAGTATAGTTTTAGAGCATAGAGATAGGGTCAGGCTTCTGGTCATAGATTTGGAAGCAATCAGCAGTAAAGTGTTACTCGAGGCTTTGAACATAAATGAGATTGTTTTATGATTTAAGAAAAGAATAAAGAGGTCTGAGAATGGAATGCTGGGACATTTTTCCCCACCATTTGCATAGAAGGAAAAACCGAAAAATAGTAACTGGGGAAAAAAAGTTCATGGAAGCAGGAGGACAGAACAGAGTGGAGTCATGGAAACAAGGTAGAAGAAAAATTTATAAAGAAAGCAGTCAATGTTGCCACACATAACAGATAATCAAAATGTAAGCTCACCATTGGGAAGCCACGGGTCATCTTGGCTTGGGCATGTTGGTGGGGTTGTTATGGCTTAAAATTATGTGGATTATGGGGAGTAGGGGGAGAGGAGGAATAGAAAAAGCTATTGCCAGCTAGTTTCCCATGACCATGGAAGGAAATGTTTGATAGTGATGGGAAAGAAAATGAGTCATGCGTTGAGGTCAATGCGATGTGGAGAAGACATGGGAGAGACTTGAACATGTTGATGTGCTAACATGAGCAAGTACAGCGAGAACATCTCATCTGACCCCTTGGCGCAGTGGCTTTGCCATAACACACAGAAAGCTAGGACCTCAGCTCCCATAGGGTCAGAGTAAATCTCGCATCAGGATGTTATGAACCTGGAAGTCATGGTTCAATTCCCGGTCAGGGCACAAGCCCAGGTTGCAGGTGTGATCCCCAGTGTAGGAAGGGAGGAAGCCGATCAATGATCCTCTCTCATCACTGATGTTTCTATCTCTCTCTTCCTCTCTGAAATCAATAAAAGAGAGAGAGGGGGGGAACAGAAAGGGAATAGAATATTGAGCACACAGGGGTGTAGGTTCTCTGGGAGAAAGATGACTTTTATTGGGATAGGAGGAAAGAATTAGTTTGATGTATAGATTCATCCAGTAGACCATTGGTCCATGGGGAGAAAGTACAAACGTGATGGCAGGGAATCTAAATGGCTGCCAATATTCATGATTAAGGTGGGAAATCTATCTAGTTTTATGGGAAAAAATTCTCCAGCTAGGGGAAACTTTTGAAATACTCAATATAAACACGGGGCTTTAGAGGGTGACAAGCCAGTGAGTGCTCAGTGGCTTTGAATTATATAAATCTTTTTCTAGGCTTCAATTCCTTCATTTGTACATTGGGGATTATAATAGCATCTATGTGATACCATTTTGTGAAGATTAAATGAAATAATACATGTAAAGTGGCTGGCACCTCATAACTACTCATAACTGGGCTAGAAAACAAAAGTGAAAACCAAGATATATGTATAGACCAGGCCAACTTGGAAACAGGAAAGAATAATGACTGGAATTTAGTGGAATTTGCTGGCCAGGATTCTCAGCAAAACACTTCTGAGGGCCACTTGGGAGTTCCTCAGTTATGGCTGGCCTGTGGGTAATAGACCTGCATTCACACCCATAATATAAGCCCCAACAGAGAGACTGCCACAGGCTCTGAGACACATTCCGCTTACTTATAAAGGCATTCCTGCCTTGCTTCTGGGTAAAGATGGCATCTTAAGCATAGGTGCCTTCCAAATTCCAATTAAACCGTCAAAGGGAACAGGAGGCTTGGGAAATCTTGAATGAGTGCTGGGAGCTAGGGAAGAACACCTTTTACATGCAGAAGTGTCAAGTGAGTTATTGCGAATCAACCCTATTTATGAAAGACACTGGGGCTCACCTATAGAGAGAAGGTTAGGGCCTTGAGAGAAAAAAGTGAAGAAGAGGCTGAGAACATTGGAAGGATTCCCTAAAACAGAGGGTCCCTGGTGGGAGGACAGCTCAAGTTGTTGGCCTTGCAGGGAATTTCCCCTTTGCAGATCCGACAGAACCGACAGAACCGGGGGGAAGTCACAGCTTGAGGTTGGGTACTTGTGGTGGCATTATATGGCTAGCAGTTGGGTTATTTATTGAGTAGGGGATTCTCCATTAAGTTGAAAGGCTCCTTTTAACCTGTTTTGTGGTAGCAGAAAGAATAAGGCCAGGACCTTCAAGATCTGGCCCCTTGGCGCAGTGGCTTTGCCGTAACACACAGAAAGCTAGGACCTCAGCTCCCATAGGGTCAGAGTAAATCTCTCATCAGGATATTTAATAACTGGATAGGTAAATGTCACTTAGCATAAAATCTCAGAGAGGATGAGAACAAAAACCAAATAAAGTGTGGTGGGATTAAAGAGAAATCTATTCAGATAAAATAGTCATTATTCAAGGATGAATAAACAGGCAAAATAAAACCTCATTAGGAGGCACATGAAAAAAATGTGTAACTTTAAGAAATGAACATACAGCACTCAAGAGGCAGAGGAAGCGCATACTTTTGAAAAAGATTTACTATGGGAAATGGGAGCAAATTTTAAACAGCATATGTTTTGTGATCTAAATAACATTCAGGGACCCCTTGAAGCAGGAGATGAAAAATGAGAGAAGGAAAAAACATATTGAGGTGAGAAGGAAACTGGTTGAGAAACCAGAGTATAGAGAGTAAGGTGAAATAAGGAAAATGATATAATACTGAATGTGAAATATCAAAATTGAAAATACATTAGAAGCAATAAAGTGCTTAATCGGCAGTGCTCATAATGAAATCTATAATGTAGAAGACAAATTTGAAGCACTCGTCCAGAATGAAAAGAAAACAAAAATGTGATAACAATGTTAAAAGAGAGAGATGATGGATTCAGAGAGTAGAAATCCAACATGAAGAAAACTACTGTCCCCAAAGAAGACACGGAACAAAACAAAACAATATTCTTACATACAACTCTGGGTCCAATAGGAGATTAAAAATATAATTACAAAATACTTAGAAAATTATCATTATAAAAATACAGTACATATCAAACCTATGGTTGGGCAAATTTACAAAACACATTTTTACATAATAAAAGAAACAAATAAATTAAGCCATTAACTTTAGAAGCTAAGAGCAAAACAAAGCAAGCCTAAGGATAAAAGAAGTAGAAAGTATTGCAGATGAAACCAGAAATTAAAATTAACTAAATAAAAAGGAATAAAATAGATAAATAAATTTTAAAGTGGCTCTTTAGAAAAAAAAGCAAACACTAAACAGAACAAAAAGGATAAAAGATACAAACCTGTATTTATTTTTATCAAGGAAAACATAAGAGACAAGAAAAAAATTAGCGATAAGAAAGCAGGTGTCATCTTAGATACAAAAACATTTGAAAATCTTGATATAATGAGTTATTCTCATTTATATCAAATATGAATATTAACTGTTGAAGAAGCAGAACATTTATTCTGAATAAAACATTGAAAAACAATGTAAACATCTGTTCAGAGGATTTAAACAAAAATTATTTCAAATTTTAAAAATAGTTTTCTGACTTGTTAAGTCTTCAAGGACATTACAATACATGGGGGGAGGGGGGGAGAAATCCCAATTCAAATATTGGCCAACTCCAACACCAAAAACTTACAAAACTAACACATACAAAAGAGAAAACAACAATAAAGTAGTATCACAAATATTTAGATTTTGATGCCAAAATATAAAATGCAGTACTAAATTTATCTAGCTGTTTATGAAATAATGAAAACAGCAAGTTTATTTCAAGTATGCAGAGATAATTTAATATTATGGATTCATTAATATAAATTTAACATCAATTTGTCATAGATGAAAAAGAAAGTGATTATTCCAAAGTATGCCAAAAATTATTTTGAAAAAATGCAACATCCAGTCTAGCCAGCATGGCTCAGTGGTTTAGTGTTGACCTATGAACCAGGAGGTCAGGGTTCAATTCCAGGTCAGGGCATATGCCTGAGTTGTGGGCTCAATCCCCATTAGGGGGTGTGCAGAAGGCAGCATCAGTAATCCTCTATTATTACTGATGTTTCTCTCTCTCTCTCTCTCTCTCTCTCTCTCTCTCTCTCTCTCTCCCCCCTTCCTCTCTGAAATCAATAAAAATATATATTTTTTAAAAATGCAACATCTATTTTTAGTAAAAGTACCTGACAATTCTGCCCAGATTATAAATGAAATCTTCTTTCTCAAGTTGGTACATATTTCTCTTAATATGTGATAGCTAATAATAACACCCTAGGAACATTCACTTTAAAAATAACTCAAGGATTTTCCTTATTATAAATATTATTCAACATTGCTCTGCAATTTTTAACCCATGAAATAAGATCAAGCAGAGGAAAGAAAAAGTTTAGTTCTTTAAGAGGAAGAGGAAAGCATTATTATTTACTGATATTATGACTATCCAGAACTCTCAAAAACAAGGGGAAAAAACAGTTAAAAAACTAATAGCCTTAATGAGCGATTTAATCTAAGTGACCAATCATAAACCAAATATACAAAATTAATCCATTTTATATGTACAAGCAATAATTAATTAGAAGATTTAATTTAAACATCCCACTCATAATGAAATGAATAAATTATCTAGGAATATATTTAATAAGAAATGTTTAAGACCCACAGGAAGAAAACTACAATATTATGAATTTAAAAGAAGATTTGAATAAATGGAGAGAAACACTACACTTTGCTCCAATTTTAGTTTACTGAAAACTTGTAAAACTGTCAGTTTTGGATGGGGCCCAGAGCAATGTAATCTGGTTCTACTCATAAACATAGATGCACAATCCTATGCAAAACAGTATCCAATCAAGTTCGGCAGCATATTAGAGAGGAACACATCTAGAGCAAACAGGGTTTACCCTGGGAAGGCAACGATTGATCAACTTCAGAGCAGAAAACAGGTCTGTCTTGTTCTCATTTTTATTCCTGGCATTTATCATAGTTCTTGGGATATAATAGGTGCTCAGTAAATGTGTTGGCTGAATGAACATTAAGCAATCTTTTATTTTGCTATAGATTAAAGGAGAAAATCCATTTAACATCTTTATGGATTCCCCCCAAAAAAGCATTTGAGCAAGAAAAGTGTGCTGACGATCATCTTGACTTGTCCAAATTTACTGGAAGTCTTGGTGAATAAATTAATAAGATTAAAAAAATAGGAATTATGAATTTAGGGGAACAATGAGACAAAACAGTCATTTTTCACAGATGACATCATTTCATACTCAGAAACCCAAAGAAGACAAAGTGACACCTGATAAGTAAAATTATTAAACCCGATTTTGAGAAAAAAAGATGGCGACCGGCAGGAAGGTAGGGAGAGAGAGAGTGTGAGTGAGGAACCCATAGAGGAGAGTGTAGATGTGTGTGGTGTGTGTGTGTGTGTGTATGAGATAGGGTCAGTTAGATTCTGCAGGTCTTCCAAGGGGCTCCCGAACAGGGCAGCCCTAGACGGCGGAGCCCCGCGCACAAAGCGGACACTTCTCGGCGGCTGGTGCGGACGCAGAGACCACGCCATCTTGGGAAACAGAGCTGCCCGAGACTCGGATCCTGGCTTCTGACACAAACCAGGACCCTGCAGCCACTGGGGACAGAGAACTGCTATCACAGCTTCAGACAAACAAACAAGAATCCAGACTTCCCGGCAGATTTCCGTGAGTCAAAGAGCCTATCCCCCTCCTCGCAGGCGCTGATAGCGCCATAGTAACTGATAGACCCGCCCCTCCCCCAAGCTGCTGAGCGCCCACAGGCGTGCGGAAAGCGCCATAGTAACTGATAGAACCGCCCCTGGCCCAAGCTGCCGAGCTTTGCGCAGGGACGCGCTCCCTCTTAGGGAATTTGGCGCGCGCTCGCGCACGGGACAGAAGCAGCTCCCCGTCGGGGAAATCTGTCAGTGCGCACAGAGGGCTCCCCTTCGGGGAATTTGGGGGAATTTGGCTCGCCGATCACAGCTCCCCCTTCGGAGATTCTTAAAAGCGTGCACAGAGGGGCTTCCCTTTGGGGAATTTGGCACGCAGGACGGACTCCGCCCCCCTTCTGGGACTTTGGGAGAGTGCACTGAGCCGGCTCACCTTCAGGTTTTTAAGAATGTGCGCTCTAGCCGGTTTGGCTCAGTAGAGAGAGCACACACAGGACACAGCCCCACTTCAGGGAATTTGGCACGCCGGACACAGCTGCCTGGGATCCCTGACTCACAGCGCATTCACACTAAGAGCCAGCGACCCCAATTGTTGGTGCGTGCACACACAGGGACCCTGATTCTCAACGAGAGACCGCACAAGGCAACAGAGACTTTGACACTCGAGTCTTGGTGCAGACACAGGGAAACTCTGACTCCTGGCACATGCTAAGGATCTCATTCTCGGCACATACCAACAGTGTGGTGCAGACAGGGCCCCTGATTCTAAATGTGCACACGAGACCACACGGAACACTGGGGACACTGATCCTGGGCAAGTTTGGTTCCCACCAACCAAAGACAGTCACACGTCCTAGTGTCAGAGCACTTCAGTGAAACTAGGGTGGAGCGAAGTCCCCACAGCACACGGCCCAGGTCCACGCAAACAGAAGCTTGAGCTTTCTGGTAATAGCCAGAATGGGGAAACGAAATAACTCACAGAGGAAAGAAAATGTGGAGTCGCCAAGAAAGGAAATTAGTGAAAATGAAGCTTGCAACATGACCGAAAAGGAGTTCAGAGTAATGGTCATGGAATTTATACATCGGATGGATGAGAAAATCAACAACTTATGCAAGAATCAGGAAGAAATGAAAAGTGATATAGCTACAATCAAAAACACCATGGAAAGTTTCAACAGTAGATTACAAGAAGCAGAGGACCGAATTAGTGAGTTAGAAGATCAGGTACAGAAACAAGCTCAAGCTGAACAGCAATTGGAGAAAAAAATTAAAAAGCAGGAGGAAAGCCTAAGGGAGCTTCGGGACAACATGAAACGAAGTAACATGCGTATAATAGGGCTGCCAGAAGGACAAGAAGAGCAGCAGGGATTAGAAAATCTATTTGAAGAAATAATGACAGAAAACTTCCCGGATATGGGAAAGATAAAAGTTACGCAAGTAAAGAGAGTCCCAAGCAGGATCAACCCCAAAAGACCCACACCAAGACATGTCATAATTTCAATGGCAAATATAAATGATAAAGAGAGAATCCTAAAGGCGGCAAGAGAGAGACAGAGAGTTACCTACAAAGGAACACCCATCAGATTGTCAAATGATTACTCATCAGAAACACAACAAGCTAGAAGTGAATGGAAGGAGGTATACAAAGTGTTGCAAAGCAAAGGACTGAATCCAAGAATACTATATCCAGCAAGACTATCAATCAAAATTGAAGGGGAAATCAGGAGCTTTGCAGACAAAAAAAGCCTCAGGGAGTTTATCACCACCAAACCAGCAATGCAAGAATTGCTAAAGGGAATACTGTAAAAAGAAGAAATAAACAGGTAAGAAGGAATACAGACACAAAAATAGATATGACTGCAAACAAATACCTTTCAGTAATAACTTTAAATGTAAACGGACTAAATGCTCCAATCAAAAGACATCGAGTAGCTGAATGGATAAAAAAACACGACCCATATATATGCTGTCTACAAGAGACCCACCTCAGAACAAGAGACTCACACAGATTGAAAGTGAAGGGATGGAAAAATATCTTTCAGGCAAATGGAAATGAAAAAAAAGCTGGGGTAGCAATACTTATATCTGACAAAATAGACCTCAAAGTAAATGCCATAACAAGAGATAAGGAAGGCCACTTCATAATACTAAAGGGAGAAATCCAACAAGAAGAAATAATTCTGGTAAACATATACGCTCCCAATATAGGAGCACCCAAATACATAAAAAAACTCCTGGAGGATATCAAGGGAGAGATTAATAGCAACACAATCATAGTAGGAGACTTTAATACCCCACTATCACCACTGGACAAATCCTCTAAACAAAAAATCAGCAAAGAAACAGCAATCCTAAATGACTCACTAGACCAGATGGAATTAATTGACATCTTCAGAACATTTCACCCCAAAGCCACAGAATATACATTCTTCTCAAGTGCACATGGGTCATTTTCAAAGATAGACCATATGCTGGGTCACAGGCAAAGTCTCTTCAAATTCAAGAAGATAGAAATTATATCAAGCATCTTCTCAGATCACAGTGGCATAAAACTGGAAATCAACTACAATAAAAACAATCCAAAGAAATCAAACACATGGAGACTAAACAGCATGCTATTAAACAAGGACTGGGTCACCAGAGAGATCAAGGAAGAAATAAAAAACATCATGGCAACAAATGACAATGAAAACACAACAATCCAAAATCTATGGGACACAGCGAAAGCAGTCTTGAGAGGGAAGTTCATAGCTCTACAGGCCTATTGCAAAAAACAAGAAACAATGGTAATAAATTACTTAACCCTACAACTCAAAGAGCTAGAAAAAGAGCAGCAAGAAAAGCCCAGTGTAACCAGAAGGAAGGAAATAACAAAGATCAGAGCGGAGATAAATGACATAGAGACCAAAGAAACAATACATAAGATCAACAAAACCAAGAGCTGGTTCTTTGAAAGGATAAACAAGATTGATGGACCTCTAGCCAGGCTCACCAAGAAGCAAAGAGAGAGGACCCAAATAAACAAAATCAGAAATGAAAGAGGTGAAATAACAACAGACCCCGCTGAGATACAAAGGATTGTTACAAAATACTACGAACAACTCTATTCCAACAAACTGGACAATCTGGAGGAAATGGACATATTCCTAGAAAAATATAACCTTCCAAAAATCAATCAAGAAGAATCTAAACAGCTCAATAGGCCAATAACTATGGACGAAATTGAAGCAGTCATCAAAAAGCTTCCGGCAAACAAAAGCCCGGGGCCTGATGGCTTCACAGGAGAGTTTTACCAAACATTCAAGGAAGAACTAAAACCTATCCTCCTCAGACTATTCCAAAAAATTCAAGTGGAAGGAACACTTCCAAGCTCCTTCTATGAAGCCAGCATCACCCTAATACCAAAACCAGATAAAGACAACACAATGAAAGAGAATTACAGACCAATATCCCTCATGAACATAGATGCCAAAATCCTCAACAAAATTCTAGCAAATCGGCTCCAGCAGTACATCAGAAAGATCATACACCATGACCAAGTAGGATTTATCCCAGGAATGCAAGGATGGTACAATATCCACAAATCAATAAACGTGATACATCACATAAACAAATTGAAAGATAAAAATCACATAGTCATATCAATTGATGCAGAAAAAGCATTTGACAAAATCCAACACCCTTTCTTGATAAAAGCTCTCAACAAGGTGGGAATAGATGGCTCATACCTCAACATAATAAAAGCTATATATGATAAACCCACAGCAAACATCATACTCAATGGACAAAAACTAAAGGCATTTCCCCTAAGAACAGGAACAAGACAGGGATGCCCACTCTCACCACTCCTGTTTGACATAGTACTGGAAGTATTAGCCATTGCAATTAGACAAGAAGAAGAAATAAAAGGCATCCAGATTGGAAAAGAACAAGTAAAGCTGTCTTTATTTGCAGACGACATGATATTGTACATAAAAAATCCGAAAGACTCCGTCAAAAAACTCATAGACTTAATAAATGAATTCGGCAATGTAGCAGGATACAAAATTAACGCCAAGAAATCTATGGCCTTTCTATACACCAATAGTGAACTTACAGACAGAGAGACTAAAAAGGCAATCCCATTTACCATCGCACCAAAAAAATTAAGATACCTAGGAATAAACTTAACTAAGGAGGTAAAAGACCTATACACGGAAAACTACAGGACACTGAAAAAAGAGATAGAGGAAGACGTAAACAGATGGAAGAACATACCATGTTCATGGATTGGTAGAATCAACATTATTAAAATGTCCATACTACCCAAAGCAATCTATAGATTCAATGCACTCCCCATTAAAATACCAACGGCATATTTCACAGACCTTGAAAGAACTCTCCAAAAATTCATCTGGAATAAAAAAAGACCCCGAATAGCCACAGCAATCCTGAGAAAGAAGAATAAAGTAGGAGGGATCTCAATACCAGATTTCAAGCTGTATTACAAAGCCACTGTTCTCAAAACAGCCTGGTACTGGCACAAGAACAGACATATAGATCAATGGAACAGAATAGAGAATCCAGATATTGACCCAAACCACTATGCTCAATTAATATTTGACAAAGGAGGCATGAACATACAATGGAATAAAGACAGTCTCTTCAATAAATGGTGTTGGGAAAATTGGACAGATACATGCAAAAAAATGAAGCTTGATCACCAACTTACGCCATACACAAAAATAAACTCAAAATGGATACAGGACTTAAACATAAGACGGGAAACCATAAAAATACTAGAGCAATCCACAGGCAGCAAAATGTCAGACATATGCCAAAAGAAATTCTTCACTGACACTGCCCCTAGGGCAATGGAAGCTAAAGAGAAAATTAACAAATGGGACTACATCAAAATAAAAAGCTTTTTCACAGCAAAAGAAACCATCAACAAAACAACAAGAAGGCCCACTGCATGGGAGAACATATTTGCAAATGGCATCACTGATAAAGGTTTAATCTCCAACATCTACAGGCAGCTTATACAACTTAATAAAAGGAAGATAAATGATCCAATAAAAAAATGGGCAACAGACCTAAATAGAATCTTTTCAAAAGAAGACAGAAGGAAGGCCAAGAGACACATGAAAACATGCTCAACGTCACTAATTATCCGAGAGATGCAAATCAAAACAACAATGCGGTACCATCTCACACCTGTCAGAATGGCTATCATCAACAAATCAACAAACGACAAGTGTTGGCGAGGATGCGGAGAAAAAGGAACCCTCGTGCACTGCTGGTGGGATTGCAGACTGGTGCAGCCACTGTGGAGAACAGTATGGAGTTTCCTCAAAAAACTGAAAATGGAACTCCCATTTGACCCAGTAATCCCACTCCTGGGAATATATCCGAAGAAACTAGAAACACCAATTAGAAAGGATATATGCACCCCTATGTTCATAGCAGCGCAATTCACCATAGCTAAGATTTGGAAACAGCCTAGGTGCCCGTCAGCAGATGACTGGATCAGAAAACTGTGGTACATCTACACAATGGAATACTATGCTGCCATAAAAAAGAAGGAATTCTCATCATTTGCAGCAACCTGGGAGGAATTGGAGAACATTATGTTAAGTGAAATAAGTCAGTCAATGAAAGAAAAATACCACATGATCTCACTCATTTATGGATAATAAAGAACATTATAAACTTGAACAAAAAGATAGATACAGAAACAGTAAAGCATCAAACAGACTGTCAAATTACAAGGGGAAGGTTAGGGAGAGGTGGGGGAGATAAGAGATCAATCAAAGGACTTGTATGCATGCATATAAGCATAACCAATGGATGCAAAACTCTGGGGGGTGGGGGCATATATGGGAGTGGGGTGTGGGGAGGGCAATGGTAAGATATGTACACATATAATACCTTAATAAAAAAATTGAAAAAAAAATTATTAAACCCGAGATCAACATACAGAAATCGATGGCTTTTCCATGTCCTAGCAAAAATCGAAATAGGACTTTAATAATTGATCCATTCACAATTGTAACAAAACAATTACATTCTTATAAATGAAAAAGAAATATGCCAAGATCTAGAAAATATTATAAAACTTAATGGAACACTTGGATAAATGAAGAAGAAACCATGTTCCTGAGTTGTAAAGGTATCGCTTCTCTATAACTTATCTCTCAATTCAATTACATCTTCATAAAAATCCTATAGGAATTTTTTGAAAGTAACTCAATAAGCCACTTCCAAACTTTGGGTGAAAACAATAAAAGCCTAGATATTTTTGAAAAAGAAGAACATGCCATGCCAAACATGAAAATAAACTCTAATCTATAGTAACTAAAAGAGTGCAATTTAGTCAGGAACTGAGAATCAATCAATAGACCAAAAAGAAAAGGAAATCTAGATGCTTACCACATCCCGTTCACTAAAAGGTCATATGCATTAAAAAAAACAACTGTGAGTTTTTTTCTAAAAAATTTAAATATAGAGGAGGACAAAGCTACTGTTTTTATAACTTTGGCATAAAGGCCTTCATAAGCAAGCTATAAAATCCAAAAGACATGAAGTAACAGATGGACAGATTTGCCCACATAAAAATGAAAATATTCTGTATGATAAAAAGCAATATGTAGCTTAAAAGTAGGTTTAGACTCAAACCGGTTTTTGTTTTTTTTTTTAACAAATTTAATAAAGGATTCATAGTTAGACTTAAGTAGAAGTGTCTTTAAATAGTTAAAAGAAAAACAAACAATTTTTTAAATGGGCAAAGTTAATGAACAAACAGTTCAATTGGGGGAATCTATAAAGATATTTACCCTCATTAGTGATTGGGGGTCATGTGAATTACTCCCAGAACACTGACTCAAGAGGATCCGGGAACAGCATTCTCATGTGCTGCTGGTGGGAGTGGAAATTGGTGAAGACAGTATCAGAATTAAACGTGCAATTTCCCCCAATTGTATTTCTTGGGCTTCCTATTAAGAGAAAATACATGCATATACTTAGACATGGTTTGCATAGCCAAATGGTAGATACATCATGTGTGTCTGACATTAGGAATTACCTCTAGTACTATATGGGCAGAAAAAAAAAAGGACTACTATGTGGGCAGAGAAAAGGAATTCTATAGACCTGTATCCATGAACATATAAAGCAAGACCTTGTTATGTGAACATGAGTTTCATGGCTTTAGGACTTTGTTTTGTTCATCCTGCATCCTCTTCACCTAAACAATGCTTGGCATGTAGGAGGTTCTCAATCAAAAATCTCTTGAGTAAATGAGTGTGAAAGAAGCAGGTGCACAAACGCTTTAAACATAATGGTCCTATTAATGTTTAAAACCGAGTAAGTACATATGTTTAAAAGTATAGAACAGGCATTGGAAATATAACAGGAGACTATTTCCAGTGCTTACTTAGCAATTGTTGGTGAAAGAGGATCTCAATTATACTTTTCTGTGTAACAAATCCCTCCTTGGAGCTTTAGTTCTGAGACATTCCTTGGTTGGAAAACCATCTCAGTCACTTACTCTTTAGACTTGTTATGACTTTAATAAATTAACACAGGAACGACACTTGGTATTTACCAAGTTCAGTGTTTAGTAAAAGTTAACTTTATTGTCCTAGCGAAAAGTAGTTGGTTTATTATTTGTTTGACTAATCATATTAACCTTTTCTATGCCCATAATGTATATTTTGGGCTGCTGTGCTATAGATCAGAAAATTTCAAAAAATACACCTTTGATAAATTTGTAGGAAGTGCGAGTATAGAGTGGCAATGAAATTCCTGGTTCTTCTTCACCTTAGAAAGTATAAAGCATGCACTTATCTGCCCAAAGAACTCTCCACAGTGCCTATTCTCAACTGAATAAATGTCTCATTTCCAGCTTTTAGGTTAGTCTAGTTTCAAGAAAAAAAAGGTCTCTGTCCAAGTTGAATGCATACCCCCCTCCCTTTCTCTTTCTAAAGCACCTTGGTATTGTGGCAGGTATCTGGAAAATTCGGCATTTACATTGAAACCCTCCTCAGGATTCACAGTGCAGTTCTCTTTTCTCATGCCTAGATGGTGAGCAAGGGCTCATAAAATGCATATCACATCATTATATTATGTTTAAACATTTTTATTTCTCCAGAGAATTTAAAATATACAAACATGTGACTCTGTGAGGAAATGATCCAAAAAAGATTATAAATACAGCCATAAATGTCAAAGTTCCTAAAACATTTCACTGGCTCTATCTTCAGAAGAAAGTGTTTACACAGAGAGCACACGCCAGCGTGTTTTATTATTGTTATTGTGGGCATTAAATGTTACAAATGCAATCTGTTTGACATACCCGTAAACGATGGTCTCCGCAAACCTGTACGAATCACCTCTAACGCTGGGGGCTGATCCGCAACAGCGAATCTGTAAGGCCTGGGCCACTGGCTCTCCAGGCAAGCAAGATATTGCCACCGCCAGGAGGCAGTTAGCAATCCCTCTTCAGGATTTATCTTCATAAATGTTAAATGTTAAAATGTTGCCTGTTTCACTTGCAGATTTTCTAGGAAGTAGTACATAGTAAGTGGTTCATCATTTGCTTTCTGTTTGACCCATTCAGGATGATCAAGATTTCTTCTCTTAAAAAAAAAAAAGATAGGACAGGAAGAAGGTAGTAGAGAGAGGATGGGTATGAAGAGTGAAAAAGGAGGTGGGAAGGGAGGAGGGGGAAGGAGGAAGAGAAGGAGACGCTGTCCAGTCTAGACTTGTGGTATCTAGCTGGTTTCTTCCTTCTTGGTTTCTCTTTCCCGCTGGTGGGTCAGCATTACATTTTATCTTGTCAGGCCCATGCTGTCTTCTAATGGGAACTGCTCCAGCTCCTGCTCCTTCCTGTTTGTTTGTCCAATGAGAATCCCCTCCCCTAACCTACTAGTATACCCAATGCCAATGTCTCTAGAGCTGTTGCTACCCAGTAGAAATATAACGTCAGCCACATATGGGATTGTACATTTTCCCGTGTCCACATCAAGAAAAGTTAAAAGAAATAGGTGAAATTAATTTCAATAATGTACTAGTATTTCATTTAAGCCAATATTTCCAAAATAGTATCATATCAACTTGTCATCAATATGCAAATAAAATATTTTACATTCTGTTTTTATACTGACTTTTTGAAATCCAATGCGTATTTTACACTTAATAGTATATCTCAGTGAAAGCTAGCCACGTTTCCGTTATATCCTACCTTCCTATTGCTTCCTATTCTTCTTTAAAATAAGCCTCCTGTAACCTAAACCAGCTTGAATTGGGCTCTGCTTTTTAAAATCAAACAAAGCGGAATACAACAGCAAGGGGAGAGTTTGGTCACAGTGTCTTATTTGCTTATTTCCTGTATTTCAAGGAATTATTTGGTATGGCACCCGACTATTTTTATTCAGCTATGTGCTGTTGGAGATGTTTGGGATTATATGTGCTTTATGGGATGACAGAGCTTAACTTTATTTTTCCTATCCCTTTCTATGCGATGTTACGTTTTGTTTGCAAAAATACTGGCACAGTGCAATTTTTCATTAGGCAATTCAAGTTCCTCTTAACAATGCCCTTTGAGACTATTATGAAAGTTGTTAACATTAAACTGCCCTAGCGAAGTGCTGTTTTTGATACCGTATAATTTCATTAATTTAAATCCAAGTAAAGATCAAATTTTCCAATTCATCTAAGCCATTTATTAGCCCTAGCTTTCTTGGTGATTAACTTTGATGACAATAGCATTTCATGCAGTGTTCAAACATGAAACTCTGCTTCTTACATTACAGTGGGGTTATCTTTTGGTTAACATTTTATTCCAGAGGGGTTTAGAGAAACCACAAGTCTGTGAGTTAATGACTCAGCCTCAGTTTACCTATTAATTAAATGGAAGAGTTTCTTGACTGTAAAATGTGCTAAAAACAACAGATCTTAATTATACCTATGAATGGTGGATAGATGCAAAAAGGCACAAGTATTATGATTGTTTTAAAACTCATTGTAATGCCATTGATAATATTGAAAGATTAAGACAATTGCTTGGGGGAAATAAAACACTTTTTATTTCTGTAACTTATCCTAATTGTAATTATTTCCTTGTATGTCCAGCAGGGTTGGGACTAGAATCTTGAATGCAAAATCCAAGGGATTCCCCAAAACTCAGTAATCAAGATAAATAATTTTTAATAAAATATTTTTTAAAATACAAATGAATGTCAAAATTTATGATGAAAGAAAGCAGAATTTTAAATAAAGACAGGATCAGAGATTACAGTGAGCAGAGAACACTGTTCCCAGACATTTAGTAAGATTTAGTTATCAAACCACATGACTACAGTTTGCATATTAAATTCAGAAGCTTTTGCCATACATAGAACTCAATCAATTTTAAGCTCTTAAGTAATCACTGGGTTTTAATATCCTTTCTTACATATTGTTGTTCTCCTCTCAATCTTCACACTTTGGGGTTCTCCCCAAATATTATATTAGGAAATTCAAATGTGTTTCGCTCCTCAGATCAGAATTAAAGTAGTACGTATTCTGTTTGTGCTGCATAATTTCTCAATAACTGTGAAACCTACTTTTAGGCAGAGTATAAATAACGTGGTTGAGAATAGAAATCTATGAAGAGTGCTTTGCGTGAAAGGACGGTGTAGCCAACTTCACTCCATTGAGGTGACATTAAACAAGATGAGCCTGTTTTATTTCATACAGAGGAATGACCAAATTAAGCATGAGAAAGTGTGAGAAGATTTTCAATCATGACTTTTTTCCAGCTTGGGTTTTTACTCTTCTGTACTGCCAGAACTAGAATTTTCAAGAGCTACCCTCTCTTTCATGAGCCTTGGAAAAATGAGTTTGATCTAGACCTGACTTTATCAGTGGCCTTAGGATGCTTTGTGAATTTCATCACTGTTCTAGATGTTGATGCCAAATGCGAAGAAGGAAGTAGTAAGCATGGTAATCTGGGGTCTAAAAGCCAAGCCAGCACTTAAACTTCATAATCATGTGGGATGTCATTAAAATGCAGATTCTAGGATGGGAACTAAAATTCTGCATTTCTAACAAGTTCACCGAACTTTGAATAGGAAGGATCTATGTTTTAGTGAGTTTCTATTGTTGCTTTTGAGACTGAATGTTTAAGAGATTACTCTATTGGAAATATAAATTAAGTTGCTCTCTCTAGAACATAATGTCTTTGAGAATAGGAATTTTGTCTTGTTTGTTCTTATACCTAGTGCTTAGAACATTACAAGGCATATTTAAGGTCCTTAAATGTTGTTATTGTTGAATGAATGAATAAATGAAATTTGGGGACACTTTTAGAACAGGGGTTCTTAATTTCCTTTTTGGTGCCATATATCCGATCTCTTTGGCAACATGGTAAAAACTATGGACCCCTTCTCAGGATAATTTTTTTAAATGCATTAAGTAAAATGGCTAGCAATTACAAAGAAAACCAATGATATGAAATTATAGTTATCAAAATCTGTAAAAGTCAAATGTGTAATGTAATAATGTACGTGCTTTTAAAAAACAAAATCTAGCAGTAGATCTAATAATTACTATAATTTTGAATAAGTGATGAGTATAAACAATGCTTTCAGATATCTGCAACAACTGTAATTTGATAGGAAAATATCTGTGGTTTCTTTTGGCGATAAAGAGACAGGTGCTGCTAATAGTACTCTAGTTTGTTACCTATATTCATAATTGGAGTATATGGTCAGTTTCAGTTGGAGGTAAGTGAAAATAATGTTGTAATTGTTCTCACATTCAAATTCACAGACATCCTAAATTCTCTTCATGACCCTCTTGGGGTCTGTGAACACCAGCTTAAGAACCTGCTCTTGGACTGTCTACTGGTCTTTTCTTATCAAGCTTTTCTATGTTGGCTAAGTATTAATTCATAAATTAAAATAATATTATGAAATTTAAATCGCACAAATTATCAAGCTTTTCCAACATTGGCTAAATATTATTTCATGAAAATAAAAAGAGAGTGACACTTTGGATGCTTTTATTTTATTCAACAGAGTATCTAGTGCCAGACATATTATTCCATTTTTTTAACGGTAAAAATCTGAAGTTGCTCTTTCCAGCGATTATTTTCCTCTCTTCCATTCATGCCTTTGGCAGTGACAAAAGTATAATGAGTACCCATATTCACTGAGTAAACAACTCACAAATGCAACTCTGTAAAGTGCATTCCCAGGAAACAGATCCATAAACTCGGTAGGCGCACCAAGACCCGTCAGGAATGTTTGAACTAAATCTTAATTTGTTATTCACGAACACTTCACATGGCCCTCTAAATGAGTTATGTGCTGTCTCATTGACAAGAACTGTAACAGACTGCACATTGGAGAGACGCAACTGGGCTTGTGGGATTGTTTTATGGAACAATTTCACAGGTGTTAACCATAGAGGTGGGCTGAAGAGTTGCAACCGAGAGAAGGGAATTCTGAGCCTGGAGTTACTCAAACACCTGTTGGCAGGTTGTATTCTTGCCTCTACCTTAGTTCCTTTGTAATAATTTTGTAGGGTCACCTTAATTGGTCTTTTCCTTTAGAAGTCAGAGAGTGAGGGGAGGGGAGTGAAGAAATAGAGAAAAGCAAGAAAAAGCAAGAGGGAACTAGCAAGGATTCAAGTCTGGCACAGTGCCAATGACAACCTAACCCCTAGAGCAGAGGTCTCATACACCATTGTTTGTTTCATATGCCACTCTTTGTCCCATACACCATTCATGAACATGGCATTTGAATGCTCTTGGGCAGTAAGATGCAGGTAATCGCTTAGTAACCAGCTCTTTGGGGGTGCGAGATGGGTGGGAGCCCTGATTTGTAGTATTTGCCAGTTTCTGTGGTGTTAATGTTGATTTCAAGCTACCACGGTGAGGACACTGAAAGGGGATTCGGGAAGAAATGCGTGCAATTGGCTCCGGTGCGCCTGAGAGCCGGCTCCAGCAGAGAGCCTTTCAGCAGGGCGAGCCCTCTCTGGGGTTCCCACCTCTTCATGGCGCCTCACTCTGCCAGCGTCCCCCCTTCCCCACACACGGGTCCCAGCCCCCACTGGAATTCATGTCTTCTGCCTGGAGCTCTTCTGGGCGCCTGACGCTGGTCACAAAGCCAGGGTGAGTAATGTGGGGGCTATATCGAGGTGTGAGCAGAGACTTTCATTCATTGTGTTGGAAAGCAGAGGGATTTGGCAGAAAACAGCAAGAACATGCAGCAACTCCAGGAAGTAAGTGGCTCAGGTGTCACTTGACTGGCTACCTGTCTCTGTTTCTCCATCTATTCAGAGTGCTGGGGGGTCTAAATGCAAGGTGGAATGTAAGCTGAAAATATAACGGGGCCACACAGAAAGAAAAAATATTACTATTATTTCTTTCCTTCAGCTTCCCCACTCTCCGGAATGAGACATTGTGTAAGGCTTGGATGCTATTTCCATCTCTTCACACTTCTTCTCTTGGTAATTTTCAGTGGGCTTCTGAGATCTGATATAAATGTGCGGGTGGTGTGGAAACTGATCGAGAGACAGGGATTTATATTAAAAATTATATACTTGTATTTTACCACCCATTTTAATGTTGCGATTTTGGTGATGATCCAGTAGTTTAAAAGGAAATAAAGACTTCAAGAACATATTAGTTAAGAAATCATATCATATGTCTCTTTGCCTCACACTGAGAACAAAAAATAAAGCCCATGATTACTGGTGGTGATGCTTAGAAAAGAAGTGAAAGATTTTGTTCAGACTTCCCACATCAAGAGATCATGGCCAGTCATCCATCGTGAGATGGCGAAGCCCTATGGAGTCCCAAACCAGTTACCAAAGAATAGCCCCATCTTCCCTCCTGCCCAACATACACTTCCCTCCCGCCTGATTGATAGAGATGCTCTGTTAGGGAGGGAGTAATGAAGCCAGCTGTGTGCTTCTCCATAGCACACTGCTCTCTCCCCTCACCTCATCCCCCATGAAGTTACTATCAACAGCCTGGTGACTTAACAGGGCTCCTAACAGGAAGTTGGGGATACTGGTTTATTTCCATGGCCCTCTCTTCCTTCAGTCCTCATTCTAGCTTTTGGCCATCTCCTGCCCTGCCTGATACCAGAGGAGTAAAGTAGCATGCAGCAAGATTTCCATATGCACTTAGAGTACTGTAAAGGTACTTCAGGGAGATAAACAGTAAGCCAGACTTCAATAATGGTGATAGGAATTCTAGAAGCCATATCCTACTACTTTGTGGTAGGTACATTATCTCATTTAATTTCTCCTTCAGATGCCTGTGGTCTGGGGGCGGGGAGGCGAGTGGGTCTGAAGACAGATTCTTACGGACGCTTAGGCAAAAGAAGCGACAGTGAGAAATGAACCTACTGCGCTAGAGTCTCCAGGCTTGGCACTGACCTCCGTACCGCCGATGCCCAGCCTGGCCAACTTGGACTCATCTTCTAAGACTCATCTCAGACACTGTAACGTCCAGGAACCTTCCACGTTAGGTTCCCACTGGCACCTCTCGAAGTGTACTCCTCTGTTCATGGCAGTTGCCAATGCTATTTTTTTGCCTTGTATATAGTAAGCGCTCAGAAATGTTTAAAGAATGCAAGGTTTGGAGTAGGAAGATAGGCACCCATGGGGAAACCGAGATGTAAACAAGATACTTGTGTGTGTGTGGGGGGGGGGGGGGCGGCGAGGGGTGTGAATAATTTTGTTCAGCTAAGGTCTGACTTCCAGGAAAACGGGAAATAAGGGCCATTGGAGGACAGTAGTTGGAAGCCACCCTGCAGAGGAATTTAGCCACTGATGCAACCGTGAAAATGGACGTGCGGTGCATGCTGAAGGCTCAGACGCATGCCAGGTTGTCTTGCAAAGTCACAATTCCCAAGAGTCCTGATAGGCACACTAGGAAGGAATGAAGTCAGCTTTTGGCCTTCACTTGGGACTGCCTCATTCAGCTGTCTTCCGGACTGGAAAAGGGAGCCTGTGGTCTGAGGGGCGAGCCCGCTGTAAGACAGATTCTTTTTTTTTTCTTTTTTTAAATATATTTTATTGATTTTTTTACAGAGAGGAAGAGAGAGGGATAGAGAGTTAGAAACGTCGATGAGAGAGAAACATCGATCAGCTGCCTCTTGCAAACCCCCTACTGGGGATGTGCCCACAACCAAGGTACATGCCCTTGACCGGAGTCGAACCTGGGACCCTTGAGTTTACAGGCTGATGCTCTATCCACTGAGCCAAACCGGTTTCGCCGTAAGACAGATTCTTATGGACACTCAGGCAAAAGAAGCAACAGTGAGAAGTGGAGCTGCTGTTTCCATTCCCCCCTCATTCCTCGGAAATACAGTTTAACTCCATAAAAGTTACTTTCAGTAGATTCTCGATGGCATCGGAAAATGTGGCATTTTCACTTTCCATGGTTAAATTTCATCTTTCATGAAAATCATGTGTAGGTGCTTCATTAGCTAGTCGGCCGAACAGCTTGGTACCTCAGACAACCCCTATGTTTTAGATTCTTCTCTCATTAAGCACTTTTGAGGAAGGTTACTCCATTTCTTCTATGTATACAGGATCTCTCTATCTCTCTCTCTCTCTCTCTCTGTCTCTGTCTCTCTTTCTCTGTCTCACACACACACACACACACACACACACACACAAACTCTCACACTCACACACTCTCTCACACACACACACACTCACTGGCATCACGCTGTCTCTTTAGTATCGTCTACAGCAAGCCTGCCTTGTATTTTATTTAAATATGTTTTTATTGATTTCAGAGAGAAAGGGAGAGGGATAGAGAGAAACATCAATGATGAGAGAGAATCATTGGTCAGTTGCTTCCTGCATGGCCCCTACTGGGGATTGAGCCCGAAACCCGGGCATGTGCCCTGACCCAAAATAGAACCGTGACCTCCTGGTTCATAGGTCAATGCTCAATTACTGAGCCACACTGGCCAGGCCTGTCCTATATTTTTAAAAATTTTGACCTCATGGCTGTTGTTGCTGGCTTAGTAAAAAGGGCCACAAGAAATCATCTTGGGCATTAGAAGCAGCTAACCAAATACCTGTAATGCTGCTTCAACCCTCTTCCCCTGCTCTCCCCTTTAAGAAAGCCTGCCCCTTTCTATCTAATTTATTATCTTAAGGACTTTGCTATTTTCTCCTTAAGGGGAGAGAAAAAGAAACTCACTCTTCAAGATGTTACTTTGTTTACTCCAGTTAATTATTTAAGAGGATTCTTTAAGCCCTCACCACTCAACCTTTTCAATTCCACACAGAAACAAAGATAATTCAGAGGGCTGGGGATCTTTATGCAAATTGAGACTTTCAGAGCTGAAAAGGGCACATGCCAGCGCCAGCCCAGGGAGGGTTGGACACCAGGGCACAGTGGCATTCGGTAGCTCGTGATGATGGGAATTCGGGCCACAAACCTGGAGCCATGTGTTGAACATGTAAACAAATTTTAATAATACAGCATTAATGTATTGCTTCTGCAGATTATTTCTAATACCGACATGCTGACTTGTACATGTATAATACATAAACACATCCATAAAAGTTTAATGCCTTCGGAGGAGTGCTTTCACCCACAGCACTGCCTGTTGACACATTTTCCCTCTTCTTAACGCTGCTTCCCGGAGGAGTCATGGTGTCAAGGTGGCGGAATTAAGAATGACACGGGGGAATGGTCAGAACATGAACTTCTCAAAACTTCTGTGTCAGTCAGACATTTGGGTAGGCATTCGGTTTAATCGTGGTGATCACGAACGTGGCTTTAGTTTCTTTTGAATTACCAATAGGAGCAGCAAAAGACTCTGTCTACACTCCCAGGGCAAATCACACTGAGTTCAAAAGCTATTATGCAGAGTCCCCTAAACGTTTTGGCTGAAAGCATTTTGCACCATTTGACAGAACATGGTCCATCTTAAAGAAAAATTTCAACCCACACATTCCGTTTAAAATGAACCTTATGGAGAGGGAGCAGAATCGAGCAAGAGTGGTGATTTTTTTTTCCTTTTTTCAGGATCTGACTCCTAAAGTTTGGGAACACGCAACCCCTTCTTCTCTCTTTGTTCCAGCAGCTGAGGCAAGAGCCCTGCCTTAGTGAGAACTCAGATGTCTGCGGATAAGCTCTTAATTCCTTACAGGAAAAAGGGACACCCAGACACACATTCAAATCATTTCCTCTTCATCCTTTGCGGATTGGAAACTAGACTCACTCATAGTTCGGCTTTTTTAAAAAGGCATTTGAATATTCACCCTGCTTTTTCAACTTCTGTGTGTCTGTTGCAGAAATGGAAGTTGGAACTAGCCAGCTCCATCCGTCGTCTACCCTCAAACAGTCTCTGAAATTTCTGTTCTTCTCTGGATAGTGGATGTTCAGTCATTTTGCAGCACTCAGCTCAGCTCTAATAACAACTCGATTATGGCCCTGTGGCCTTTTCCATAACATTTATTTTCAGGTCTGCCATGTGTTGGGCATCCCTAACAGCCGGGCTGACTGTCTCTCTGTGGCTCCAAAGGCGTCGGCAGTGAGAGGGGATCTGGGCTCCTGCAAAGTGTGATGGAGTTGGCTGCAGTTCATGTGACAAGCTCGGATTATGGTCCTTTGTCCAGAGCAGGCATGAGAGAAGCAGAAAGGCTTGATACCAGGCCTGCTTCCTAAGGACATGTAAAGGGCCATTTGTGGTGATTTTTTAGACTAAAGCTCGGCTTTTTCTCCGTTCTGAAGCTCTGTCCATTAGGTAGGCAGCTTGCTTTACTGGGAATTTTTTGGGATCAATACTTATTAAAGAAACTTATTGCTCAAGTACAGCTGGTTCCAGCTTATGCCTGAAACTAACATTTGGACAGCACCTTAGAAATATATCTTCTTTGGAATCAATTATGATCACAGTCCCTAGAATCTAGGTCCAGTATCTTTTTATGGAAATTTGAAAATCACATGCTTAGAGGCAGGTATTATACATTATCTATATCTATCGGTGAGTGATTAATTAATAGATCTTACCTCTTCTTTAAAACGTAATAACTATTTTTTTCTAATCATTGCACTTATCAAAAGCTTTGATCATACCAAAAGGATATGTGAAAATTCCTAAAACATTAGCCTTGGGAAAAAGTAAGTATAATTATAACTTATCAGTGTTCCTAGACTATCTGTTTTAATATTTGTATAGTGCATAGGAGAGTAGCCATCTATATATATAAAAGCCTACGTGACCCTTACAACGGAATGATTGGAATGACCTGTCCCTATGATGTGCACTGACCACCAGGGGGCAGATGCTCAAAGCAGGAGCTGCCCCTGGCCAGCAGGCCCAGATCACCCGATTGGGGGCTGGGCCCCAGGCTGGGACAGGGAACTGGGGGTGGGTGGCAGCGACCAACCTCCCGTGGTGCCTGGGTGGGGGGCTGCAACATCTCACCAGCTACCTGGGAGTGGGGGTGACGAGGACGGAGGTGCAGTGAGAATTTGGGGTGTCTGCCAAGCTTGCTGTCACTCCCCCTGCTACCCTCCCCCAGGATGACAGGGCTCACACACCAGGGAAGCCTCCGAGCTCAGGTCCCGGGCGCCCACGAGGAGCCCACGTGACCTCTTTCGAGTGAGCCAGGCCGCAGCCACCAGGACTACAGGGACTGGTCGGGCTCCCTGTGGGTTCCCACAGGAGCCGGTCTGTGAGGCCAGCTGGGAGAGAGTGTGCTGCCTGCCCGGCTTCTGTGTGGTGCCACTGGGCGGCCCAGAGGCCCACACTGCACCCAGACCTGCATCTGGCCACACTCACCGTATCTCTGCTTGGGGACTCAGGTACCGTGATTCAGGGGAAGAGGAGTGTGTGGGGGACTTGGGGGCCCAGGTGCTGCCCAGGGCCCAGAGGTCAGCTGGGACCTGCCCTTCCACACCAGACACCTGCGCTTTGATCGCTGGCCAGGCCTAGGGACCGCACCCATGCAAGAATTTCGTGCACCAGGTCTCTAGTCTTTAAATAAACATACTACTAGACTGAGACTATTGAAGCAATTGACAGACAATATATCAACCTGCTGATCACAATGGTTAACTGATGTCCAAAAAGCAAAATTTCCAACCAGCCCAATCAGGGGCGGGGCTGGCCAGCCAAGCTCTCATGGCCCCTCCCCCCAGCTGGCCAACCCCCGATTGGCCCCCCACCCTGATCGGGGGTGGGTACAGCTGGCTAATCTCCTGCAGCCCTTCCCCCCGGCTGGCCCAGCCTCCATTTGGTGCCCCCACACCCTGATCGGGGGGCGGGGCCGGCCAACCAACCTTCTGTGGCCCCACCCCATGGGTGGCCCAGCTCTGATTGGCCCCGATCAGGGCAGGCCATCAGACCCCATCCGTGCACGAATTCATGCACCAGGCCTCTAGTCATATCTATAAAACGCATTCATGCCTTCATTGTGTTTGACCCACAACTGGGTACCATCACCTAGCCAAGTTGCCACATAGCATTTAATCATCACAGTACTCATCACTTGTGGCCATACACAGGCATGGATTTACTTGTTTATAATCAGTCTCCTTCACTAGCACTCAAGGGCCATGAAAGTGAAAATCTTATCTGTTTGATTCAACACCATATTCCAGTACCTATGGTACTACCTGACAATGGTAGATGCTGGATAAATGCATGCATTGGACTTCTTTCTGGTCTTACGTGAAACAGATTCCTCTGATCAGAGTCACAGACAGTATTTTGATAGTTCAGCTATTGAACAAAGAAGTATCAATCCCTGAGAAGTTACAGAAAATAGCCCTTCTGATGTGCCATTATGTATTTGTGCACATTGTCAAGGTGGGCAGGAGACCTGGAAATAGAAGAAAAAGCTGAAAACTGATAAGAAAGAGCTAGTCAATTTTAATCAACCATTGTTTGAACATCAGTTATTTAATTTGAACTCAAAAGAAGAAAACTCATATTGGACATTAATTTTCTGTTTTGCAAAATAGCAAGACAAGTCTTATACCAAATATCATTCATAATAAAAATATAACGCATCAAGAGGCCTATTCAACTACTGAAGTTATTTAATTTTAACTTCAAGGTTTGGGGGATTTTATAACCAAGTTGATAGTTTTGATTAAACATTTTAAGAACTTCATATCTGTCTTTATGAAAATATTTTTTTTTCTCCATTAATTTGCTAGAGTGAGAGAAGATGGAAGTCTCAAGTATCAAGGGACTGTGAAGTTTTAGGCCAGGCACCTGGCAGAAAGTAGGACAGAGCATGCTCTAGGGGTGAAGTCAGGTGGGTTTGAGATTACACATTTTCCCAGTTGTAATGTGGCTTTGCCAAGGCGAGATTGAGAAAGGCAGGGTTCCCAGGCAGCAGAAACACTTCAGCATATTTGATCTTGATAGTTATTAAGATATTTGGCAAAAATGGACCCTACAGGTTTGGGGATTTGAGAATGGGACTAATATTCTGGTATTAGGAAATCTTATGGATATCTTTTTAAGTTAGTCATGTGAGATTCATGGACTTCAGCTTGATAATAATGATATCAAATATTTTTAAGACTTCCATGTTCTTTGACCTTCCAATTCCATATTTAGGAACTGATTTAAAATATTGAAGGGTGTGTGCAAAGACTTAGTTACATGGCTATTTAATGAACATTGTTTAGAAGAGTAAAATTTTGGAAACAACCTAAATAGCCAGTGTTAGGAGATTGGTTAACTACATTTTGGTACATCCTGCCTCGAGATTATTGTGCATCCATTTAAGAGAGAAGATGAAGGAAAAATACATGGCACAATAGAAATATGTTTAAGATATATATTTTAAATTTAAAAATTTAAATAGAAATCATATGTACAGTAGTATCTCACTTTTTTAAAGCAGGTATAGAAATAAAATACTGTAAAATTATACACAATTTTAATAGTAGATTGTCTCAGATGTAGGCTTATGGATGATAATATACTTTTTATCTGTAGTTTGTTTTTTATACTGTTTGTATTACTTTTGTAAAGAGAAAAGGTAGAAGTCAGTAAAAATCGCCAACCTTTGATTTAGTAGGTCCTGACTGGTTATGAGTGATTTATTCTGTATGCTTTCATGTATTATTATGGTCATTCTCTCTTCCAGGACATCTCACAGACTGACTTGAAGGTACAATTTTTTAAAACCACTATGTTTTTTTAAAATGATATTTTATAAGACACCAAGGAACCACCTTAAAATACCTCATTTTAAAATGTTCTAAACTTCTTTTAAGAATTGCAACTGGGTTTTTCTTTCTTGCTCTTTCTATTGCGGTAATAGTCTTGGGCAGCAGATCCTACACTTAGCAAGGGAAGAAACATTTGTAGGGGCACATTTTGGTAATTCTGAAATGATTAAGCCTAAATGGAGCATAATAGTTTGAACACATAGGATCGAGTAACTGTTTTTCATGTTGTTGGATTTAAGATGCCAAAGGAATATGTCACAATCTTAGAATTATGAAAATTTGGGAATTTAGAGTTGGGTAACACTGGTTGGATCTTTTATCCTCATTTTGTAGATAGGAGACCAGTCGCCCACTCAGGCTAAGTGATGCATTTGAGACCCAGACCCAGTAAATGTCAAAGCCAGGATTGGATTTCTGATCCTCTAACTGGTAGCTTTTCACAGAATCAGGGTTCAAATACTAGCACTGTGCCATAAATATATAATCTTAAGCAAGTTATTTAGCATCCCTGAACCATGATATTCTTATCTGTAAAGAGTATACAATGTTTACTTGTAGAGTTGTGGAGGCAATGAAATAAGTTAAATCGATAGCCTAGCATTGTGTCTAGAATATAGTAGGTGCTGAAAAATTGTAGCTGCTATTAGTACTAGTATTATTCACCTGAGATCCAGATGAAAGTTGGATTTATAAGGTGGAGCTTGGAAAAGATGTTTGAGCTCGTCTAAGGAGTTCTCTGCATGGTGGTGACATTTGGAACCAGAAAGGTATATAAGATGGCTGACAGAAAGCATAGAGAGAAGGGAGCAGTGCTGAGGATAGAACCTTGAGGAAAGCTTACATTGGGAGTTTAAACGATAGATGAGAAACTGGTTAAAAAGATGAAAGAACCGAGATGGTGCAGGATCACAGAAACCAAGGCAGCAGCGGCCCCTGGGTTTGCCATTTTCATTGGTAATAATTGAGCAAATGGTTTCTCTTGGGAGAGAAGTTGAATTCAGATGAAAAAAGAGGAAAAGAGAGTAGTATGTGTTGAGATATTTTTCAATGAATTTGGTTGTTAAAGAAGGGCCAGTGTACATTGCTAATTGAAGATAGTTATAGGAGCAAGGAAAGATTTTACTTTTTATTTATTTTTTAAAATATATTTTATTGATTTTTTTACAGAGAGGAAGGGAGAGGAATAGAGTTAGAAACATCAACGAGAGAGAAACATCAATCAGCTGCCTCCTGCACACCTCCTACTGGGGATGTGCCCGCAACCAAGGTACATGCCCTTGACTGGAATCGAACCTCGGACCTTTCAGTCCACAGGTGGATGCTCTATCCACTGAGCCAAACCAGTTAGGGCAAGATTTTCCTTTTTTAAATGTAAGGAAGATCAGAGCATGTAGAGGAATTGTCAATAAAAGGCTGACCTAATAGAAAGAGATATGGGAGATGAGATTAATAACAGCTGAAGTTGTAACAATAGGATAGGTCATAGGATAAGATTGAGTGAGTCTTGATAGAAAAGAGAAATCTCTTCCTCCGAAATAGTGCTTAGGGAAACTGAGGGCAAAATGGTTTTGAGGTGAAGAGGAGAGAAAATGAGGATTCTTGTATTGTATACTCTCAGTCATCTGGACAATCTAAGCAATCAGGTCTCTTCTCTCTAATGAAGAGCCAGGGGCAGGAGGGGAGTCTTAGAGGGAGTGAAAAGGTTTGGAACAAAGCACTGGGGGGAATTTGACAGAACCGACTGGAGAGCAACAGAATATGTTGGTGTCAGCTAGAAGCCCACCTGAGGTCAAACAAGCATGTCTGTGTGGGAGACCTCATCAGCCCAATATCAATATATTGACCTCCTGGGATTTGATATTCCACCCTGTTTCCAGGAAGAGCGTTTTGGAAACATCAAGGGAACAAGAGGTGTAGGCTGAAGGAGAGGGAAGTGCTATCAGAACCGTGGTTTTGAGCCTGGAAGCGGCCACAAGGTATAGGATGTGTGCTCGTGGACATCTGGTGGCAGGAGCTGGGGAGAGTGAGTGAGTAAGTTTGGGCAGTGGGCTAGTTCTGAGAGAGCGTGTTTAAGGTCTGTGACTGAGGTGAAGTGAGGCAGAGATCAGAGAGTTTGGAACCCAGCAGGTTAAGAATCTGAAACCAGAGGCTCCATCAACTGAGATTGGGCACCAGCAGAAGGCCGTGAGCCAGGGCCCCTCAGCTGGATGTAGGAATGACGTGCAGTGCCCTGAGTCAGGGGTCCTGTAAGCATCCTCAGCTCTGCTGAGAGTGTTTCTGTTCACTTGCCCACTCACACAGAGACGTTGGGTGTCTCCTCCCAGTAATCCTGACAAGCTGGTGTTTAGGGTCCTGGTAGTCCTACTCATCTCAAGAGACCCTGCGCTTCTGGGTCTCCCTGCAGGGAATCAATGTGCCTACCTACATTTCTCAACTCGCCCCCCCCCCGCCCCCTGAAGTGCTTGTTTGCTCACTGCCCGCATTCCCCAATACCATCAGCCTCCCTGTTGTGCCAGCCTGCGCCTCTCATTCACAGCAGAGTGTGATGCCGCTATCCATTTTGCAGTCTCTGTACACATCAAAACAAACAAACAGACCCAAACACACCCCAGCAGGCGCATTGTCAGGGAATTAGCTCCCATGCTGTCACAGCCAGACGAATTCAGATAAGAATAGCTTAAAATAAATCCTCCCAGGCAAACTGGTCACAGGCCAGAGCCGTGGGATCACTCCTTACTACATCCACGTTCTGTACCCATGTGCTGTTATCCTCAAAGATGTCCGTTTCCTATTTTAAAAGGAGCCAGAGGTAACAGGGAAGCGAATTACAATGGCCTTCTCCCGACAGAAAGCTGAGATAGTTGAGGAGGCGTTTGGTTGAGGAGGCAGGCAGCATGGCTGAACCTTCAAGAGCACCTGTTGATGATGGTTTTCCACCTCCAGGGAAATAGAAATGGGAGCTGCTTCCGCTGGAGGCTTCTGCCTCCTGCAGACATTAGCCACGTGCATCGGTTGGCAGGCATTCCATTCCTAGGTCAAGCCTGTGGCTCCCTCCTCCACGACCTTGAAAGCTGCCCATGAACACTCCTTGACACGTGGTACCAGTTTAACATAGTAAACATCTTTGGGGACGACCGCAGTCATTTCAGAAAGAAAAATAATTTTCGTATTATAGTTAGCTCTGGTGGGTTGGAAGCTGGTACCTAGGTTATTATTATTATTTTTTAATTTATTGCCATCTCCAACTTTCCAACCTATTTACCAACATGTTTCTTTTTTTAAAAAAAATATTTTTATTGATTTTAGAGGGGAAGGGAGAGGGATAGAGAGATAGAAACATCAATGATGAGAATCACTGATCAGCTGCCTCCTGCACGTCCCCTACTAGGGATCGAGCCTGCAGCCCAGGCATGTGCCCTTCACTGGAATTGAACCTGGGACCCTTCAGTCCACAGGCTGACGCTCTATCCACTGAGCCAAACCGGCTAGGGCCTAGGTTATTTTTCTACACCTCTTCCTTCAGGGAAACCTGAGTCTAGCACTGTGACATTGCATAGGCCAGTGTCAGATGATTATTATGAGTGTTAATTTCAGCATTCCCATGTCTGGCTGTATGGATAGACGGTGACTCGGCAAGGGAACAAGGTGTAGAACCAGGAGTAAGATGAGTGCTTTTCAGCTGGTGATGCAGACACTGTACGAGCCTCACTCATGGCTGTTCTGTTTTCCAAGTGAGTTTTTACAAATTGGAAGTCATCTTGGTTGTCTAAAAAGTGAAGGGGGTTATCGTGCAGCAAGCTCTGATCCATTTCATGGACCGATAAGTGAAACTCTTATTCTAAACCTACGTTTCTATATCAAAAATGTTTGCTTTCTCTTAGTTCTCCTAATTCCCAATCCAGGGGACCTCAATCTATTCTGAATTGAGTTGTAAAGTTGGGCAGGAGTATGGCAAAATATAAAGGGGCTGTGTTTATTGGGTCAGACAGATCTGCATTTAAATCTCAACTGAGTAGTCTTGAGCAAGTCATTTAACCTCTAGTGCTTTAGTTTTGTCCTTTATAAAAAATCCTAACATTTTCTACCTTGCAGGGTTACTGTGTGGATTGAATGAGATAATGTATATAAAACAGTTACTACAATGCTTGTTTGATATCAGGAATAATAATGTTTGAGCGTAAGAAATAGTAATGAACGCTGACTATATAGGAGGTATGGTGCTAACTTCTTTATGCAGAGTAGCTCATTTAATTCTCACAATAAACCTATGACATAGTGCATATTATGAAGATCTATTTTTCACACAGAAACACAAAAAGGTCTGGCATGTTAGTGGTAAGAGGAGAGGTATACAAATAAACCATTTGTATAGGAATAAAAAGTGTGATGACACCTGGCTGGTGTGGTTCAGTTGGTTGAGCATCATCCTATGCACTGAAAGGTTGCCGGTTTGATTCCTGGTCAGGGCACCTGCCTAGGTTGTGGGTTTGATCCCTAGTTGGGGTGCATGCCAGAGGCAACTGGTTGATGTTTTTCTCCCACATTGATGTATCTCTCTATCTATCTACCTAAAACCAATTTTAAGAAAACATTAAAAAGTGTGATGAAGATGGTGGTAGTGATGGTTGTGGTGCTTGTGGTTGTGGTGATGGTAGCAACTACTAGTACATTTGTTGAATGCTTGTTAAGTACCAGGTTCTGTGTTAATTTTAAAAATATGCATTAGCGTGCTCATGCCTTACAATAACTATAAAGTTTAATCTTAAGCCCAGTCTATACTAAAGAAAACAGAAGTACAGAGGAGATTAAAAACATGCTTAAGATTACATTGGCCAGCAGGAACTTGAATTTAGTTCTCTGTGACTTCAGAAACTGTGGTCGTAACTACTGGTCAGTGATTCTCAAAGTAGCATCAGCATCGCCTGAGGATGTATAAGAAAGGCAAATTGTCAGTCCCACCCAGACCTACCGAATCAGTAACTGTAGGGGTAGCGTCCAGTGATCTGTGTGTTAAGGAGCTCTCTGGGTGACTCTGATGCAAGATCAGGTTTGAGAGCCCGGCACTAGTCTATATTGCCTACCTTCAAGGTAAGGCACGTTAGGCTTGGAGAAAGCAATCCATGGGATGGATTTGGATTGATCTAAAATCCAGTGGATTTAGGCTTTGCCCCTGGCTGTCTCCAGAGCAAATTCCCATCATCCCATTCTGCCTTTCAGCACTCCCCCACCCACTGTTATGTGGTGCCTGTGACAGACCCTATAGGAGTAATATTTGTCCCTGGTGAGTTGCTCCTGATAGAGCTGTTATTTGGTTTCCACCGGAGGTAACAGGCAAAGTTATGCCTCCCACCTTATTAGCTGTGTGGGTAATTGAGTCAACATCTCTGTACCTCAGTTTCCTCAGCTGTATATTGGAGATCATCGCATCCCTTATTCCAAATGGATGGAATGAAGATTAAGTGTGACAATCTCTGTGTCAAGTGTGAGCTCTGAGCTTAGTACTCGATAACTACTCGAGGAACATTCGCTACTTTAATTAGGGGGAAAAATATCCTTTCTGAAGGGTTGGGCCTCATTCTAAAAAATGTATTTAGGGCGAGTAAAAGTTTACATTCTAATTTACAGAGATAAACCTCCTCAGAGAAGAACAGTCAGTGGCCCCAGTACCTTGTTCCCCAGGTACTGTCCATTTCAGGAAAGCCTGTGTGGGAAGTAACTACCTGTGATTCCTCTATTCTAATTTCAGTAAAGGCCGCAGACTGCTTAAACAGGCTGGGGGCAAACCGGGAACTGTGGGTTTAACTGCTCCGAGTCACTCACGAGTGATAGAAAAAGAAATGGATACTCTTTCAAGTACATTTTTTTTTCTTTTAATTTCACCAGGGCACACTGCCTCTAAACAGCCCATTAGTTAAAACACTTGAGTAGAACCGAGAAGCAAGGATAATGGGGTTTGTTTCATCAGCCACTCCTTCTCCATACCCAACTGCTTCCCACTTCTATTTAAAGGCAGAGAAAGCTAAATGTGCTCCATGGTGTCAGTGTGGTAAGCGTGCCAACAGCTGAGAGCCTTTGGAGGCGCACGTGACCCTGTGAAAAGCGAAGAACATGCAGAAGGCGCTGAGGGAGGGACTGAGACTGCCTGAGAGGGGGGTGGATCTTGTGTCCTATTTATTCCCCCTATATTTTTTATGATCCAGACGATAAACCCAAGGGTGTCTTTTCTAGGGTACCGCATGCCTAGACCCTCCGTCATGGGAAACCTGTGGGCTGGTCTATGACTTCACTAGGGCTTCCCTAATAAATACCACCAACTGGGTGGCTTACGTTTTATTTTCTCACAATTCTAGAGGTTGGAAGTCTGAGACCAAGGTGTCGGCAGGGTTGGTTCCTTCTGAGGATCGGGAAGTCAAATCTGTTCCAGGCCTCTCCCCCAGCTTCCGGTGGTTTGCTGGCAACATCTGGCACAACTTGGCTTCTGCGACATCTTCCTATGATGTTCTCCTGTGTGAGTGTGTGTGGCCAGATTTCCATTTTATATGGAGGACTCCAATCATTGGATTAACGGCTCACCCTTTACTCCAGCATGACCTCATCTTAGCTAAGTACATCTGAAGCAATACTGTTTCCAAGAAAGATCACATTCCGGTGTTCCGGGGTTAGGGCTTCCAGATGTGAATTTTGAGACGCCACAATTCAACTCATGACAGATGGTAAATGAAACTCTAGGTCTACCAAACAGATAGCTCTGGCCTATTTAAGCAGGATTAGAGCAGTACTTCTCAACCGTAATGCCCACATGAATCACGTAGGAATCTCATTGAAATTCAGTAAGTCTGGGGAGGGGACACGATTCTGCATTTCTGCTACTTGGAGTAGCGAGGTCCCAACAGACCCTCGTGACAGTTTATTCTTACTCCCCATCTCACACATCTACTGTGCTTCTTCCCAAGTCCTTGCAGGTTCCCCTCCTCACCTGGAGCCATATATTAGAGGTAGCCATCGTTCAGGGCATAAACATGATCAGATGAGCAGAATTCAGAAGCTCTTAGAATCATTCCTGTCTGAAGCAGTGGAGGCTAGATGTTGTCTGATGTACAAGTTATTTTCTGAACTGTGTTCACAGCCCCTGGCTTATCCGTGTCATCTTTCAACCTCTATTAGAGCCATGGCCATCGTGGCCTCTGTGGTTTCATTCTCCTGAGATCCCACTGAGTGCAGGACTAGTTGAAGATAGATTAGGTGTCCTTAGAATGCTTTAGTAAATTAATACTTAGACCAGGGAAAAATGTTTGCGGCATATCACAAACCAAGGGTTAGCATGCAGGATATATAAAGAAGCTGTGCAAATTGAAGATTCAAAGTGAAAATGGCCAAAAATTATGTGGACGGAATTCACCTGAGAGGAACCCTAATGACCAATAAACATGAAAATAATTTTGTTCCCATTTGTAATTTGAGAAATTCCAGTTAAAACATTAAGACGAGATCATTTCTTGATCTTTAGAGAAATAAAGATTTAAAACATTAATTTATGGCAAGAATATGGAGAGAAATTCATGGACAGAAATACAAATTGGAGGCCAACTTGGCATTACTGCTACATATGAATGTGTAATTCCTACGTCTGTATCTACACCACAGAAACACATGGATGCATAAGGGAGCATGTTTAGGGCATTCATTGAAGTATTTATTCATTATTAATAACTAGAGGCCTGTTGCACGAAGATTTGTGCAAGAATAGGCCTTCCTTCCTCGGGCTTTACTCCCGGCCGCCTGGGAGCCTGCAGTCTTCGCTCCTGGCTGGAGCACCGCTCCTGTAGCTCCCTGCGCACCCCACCCTTCCCCTCATAGCAGGTGTCCTGCCCTGCCTGGCCACTCAGCGCCTGTGTATGCAAATTAACCCACCATCTTTGTTGGGTTAATTTGCATACTCACTCCTGATTGGCTGATGGGCGTCATGGAAGTACAGTCAATTTGCACATTTCTCTTTTATCAGTGTTGATAGTAAAAATTGTTGACAATCTAAATGTACAGCAGTAGGGAAATGAAGTTTTGTGTAAATGTACCACATAGCTATTAAAATGAATAACAGCCGATAACATTTCTTGTCTACTTACAATCTACCAGATTCTGTTCTAAGTGCTTTTCATATATTAACTTTTAAATATGTCATATGTATTATCCTTATCCCTAGTTTAGAGATGCAGAAACTGAGGCACAGAAAGGTTAAGTATCTTGCTCAAGGTTACCCAGCTGGGACAGAGATAAGATTTGAATCTGTATAATCTAGCTGCATAGGATAAACTCTGAACCATTTCAAGGTACCTCATCTAGATCACTAGAATGGGGTGGTCTCTCTATCCTGATGTATAAAGACATCTGAGCACTATGATCATATATAATAACATATATGGGAACATATAAATAATGTAATATACATGAATGAATGAGTCATAGGATCTAACACCCTCTACCGTATGTAAGAAAACTCCAAACATGTACTTTGTGGGAACTTGGGTATGCGTGTAATTGCAGGGAAAAGCTCTGGGATGTGTCACAACAAACTTATCAGCTATTTCTGAAAAGAGGGAAGGGGTGGCTGTGGCGATTATGGGGGTGGTGCAAAGGACATTTTTACTTTCATTGGCAGTAAGGTTTTTTGAAAGATTATATGTTAATGATTATTTTGTAATTAATATTAATTTTAGAACATTAATCAGTGGTATCAATTCTCAGTCCTGCACTGACTTGGCTCTGCTGTCTCAGAAGCACACAAGCATCCACTAAGCTTTCCCTTTGGCCTGATGGGCAAATCCTTCCCTCCCTCCTCAATCACCCAGCCATTTGAGCAGAGCCATCCTCTAAGCACATTACCTTTCCTTTATCATTCTCATCATCATCACAGTTTGTTTATCTTTCATGAAAGTGTTGTTTATTAGTCTTGTGGTGGTTGTATATCAATGTTCCCATTATAATTGGGAAGAATATGAAAACTGGAGTTTGAGAGAGGCTCCCAATCTAATGGCTATAGCATGGTTTAAAGTGGCTTATGTTTGGGGAAGGAAGAATATTTTCAAAAATTCCTAAGTTCTTCTTGAAATTGTGTATCTTTCCATGGGCCCAACACAAAATCCTCTATTTCCATGATAAATCAAAATGATTTTCTTCTTAAGTATAGTTTATCCTAGTTTATCACCTTGTCCACCTATTCTTCCCACCAATTCCCAAACCATCCTCATAATTAAATGAACACAGACTTGTGAGAAGAAATGGAATTTATAGTTGATTTTTATTTATTGACCAAGCAGATATACTGGGCGATGCTTAACACATATAGACAGTACATTTAAATAGTCACTTTTCATTTTTAGGCTGAAACCAGATGGCCAGTCCTGCTTGCTGATGCATCTAGCACATTCTGATAGGCTGACCTGGAAAAGGACATGCTTGCAGCATGTCCCAGCTCTGGGCTCTCCTCCTCTGCACGTATATCAAAGTCGCACAAAGAAACCACTTTCCCCAGCAAACTCATGCTCACCCTCTAGGACTCCTTTTCAGGGATTCTTTTGTGCTTGACCTCTGGGATACACTGAGAAGACATTAGATTCTGTGTAATCCCATTAAACACAGCTTTGCTTCTATATTTCTTAGGTAGGCATTGAAAAGGAAAAACTATATATGCATGCAAAAAATTTGATTTAAACCCATACCCCACAAAAAATGGATTGTAGACCTCAGTATAAGAGTGAAAAAAAATAAAACTTCTGGGAGAAAAATCTTTGTAATTTTGGGCTAGGCAAAGAGTTTTTAGCTACTCTACCAAAAGCTTGACTCTTAAAAGAAAAAAAACAACTGGTAAGTTTGACTTTATTAAACTTGAAAATGTTTGTGCTTCAGAAGATTCCATTAAAACATGGAAAAGATAGGCTATAGACGAGGCAAAAATATTGGCAAATCATATGTCTAATAAAGGACTTTATTCAGAATATGTAAACAAGTATTACAACTTAATAATAAAACAAACAACTCAATTTTAAATTGGGCAAAAGATTTGATAGACATTCCACCAAAGAAATAGAATCATACAGTGACCAAAGGGATTGTTGCCAAAGAAGGAGGGGATGGGTGGATGAGCGAAAAAGATGAAGGGAAATAGTCAATAACACTGTGATAAGTTTGCATGGTAACAGATGATTAGAATTAGTGGGGTATCCCATTGTAAGGTCTAAAAATGTTGAATCACTGTGTTATACACATAAAACTAACAGAACTAATAAAATATTGTATACAAACTACACTTAAGTTTAAAAATATTTAAATGTGAATGGCTAATAAGCATATAAAATATACTCAACATTATTAGTCAGTAGAGAAAAAAAATTAAAATGACAATGAGATACCCCTCTCTACACACTAATAGGCCCTAATCAAAAAGACACGTGCTACCAAATGTTGGGAAGGATATGTGTGGAGAAACTGGAACCCTCATGCATTGCCAGTGGACACGTAAAATGGTACAGCTATTCTAGGAGCAGTTTGGCAGACTCTTAACAAATTAAATAATTTTTCCATACCTCATAGCAATTCCACTTCTAGGAATCTACACTAGTGAAATGAAAACATAGGTCCATGCACAAACATGTATGCAAATGTTCATAGCAGCATTGTTCACAATAACCCCAAATTAGAAATGTCCATCAACTGGTGATTGGATAACCAAGTATGATATATCTATACTGTGGAATGTTAGTTAGCAATAAAAAAAATTAAGTACTGATACTTGCTACAACATGGAAGGACATCATAAAACATGCTAAGTGAAAGAAATCAGGTGTAAAAGACTGCATATTGTAAGATTCTATTTATATGAAATGTTTAGAAAAGGCAAATTGATTCAGACAGAAAGCAGGTCAATGGTTGCCTAGGGCTGGGGTGAGTGCAGGGATTAATTGGAAATGGGCATGAGGAAACTTTTGGGATAATAGAAATTGGAAAACCCTAGAATGTGGTGATGGTTGCAAAACTATAAATTTACTAAAAATAAATGAATTACATATTTGCGATTGGTGAATTGTTTGATATGTAAATTACTCCTTAGTAGAACTATTTTTAAAAAAAGAAGACTAATAGTATATTCCCATGTGCCTGGCTAGAACTGGGTCATTTGCTCACTCCAATGCTAGCTTAGTTATTTGCTAGCCACATTAACCAAGACCTTTTGTCCCCAGAGAAGTGTTTTATTCACTCTAGGGACTGACCAGAGTTCTGTGTCTTGTGTTTTGAAGACAGAGTACCAAAATAGTAAAGGGCAGAGCAGATAAGCAAGATGCCTACTTTATCTTTTGCTGGTTACAATTCCGAGAAAATTCAACTTACAGGAAAAATAGCTGCGAACCTATAGTTACTTAAGGAACCCTTGATAAGTGCAGCTGACATTTTTGTAGACAAATATTCCCTTCTCAGCCATGGCTGAAACTCTTCTTTCAGATAAATTTGGCCATTTTATACCTTCACTTCACTGGGAACAGAGTCCCAGCAAGCTCATTGGTCATTATGGAACCAAGATGGAGTCAGAAGTCATAGACTTGAATTCCAACTCCAACAACTCAGTGTTTGGGACTTTATAAAGCTCTCTATGCATATTAGCTGGTATTATAATCTAAAATTTCTACAGTGTTTAAAAATTATTACAAATATAAGTCTATATTGACTATCATCTTGAATTGAACCCGCTATCTCCCTTCCCAAACTTTTAACTTGTCCGTGTGTTTTAGGATTTTCTTAAGTCCCAAGGGTAAGCTTCATCCCCACATCCTGGCTATTCACCTTTTGACATACTCTCCCAGTTTCTTTTCTTTGCTCCATTTCAGTGGTCACTACTCCAATGAGCTCATCAGCATCTGAGCTTGTGACCAAATCTTTTATTTTGCTTCTTCCTTTTACGCCATCCCTACTGCTATCCTGGATCCAACACTTTTCTAGACCAATATACAGTGGCTCACTCAGACCTCTAGTTGTACTTTCCATTGATTCATCACCTAGGCGATGAATCTCATCTCATCCAACACGTACCAGTCTCATTCCTCCCAACATGAATCCCCTTCTCCAAACACACCAACTCCTTTAATGTCCACTCAGTCTTGTCCTCTTGGTTTATGTCAGGAATGCCCTCTTTTTATTTCTAAATGTTCCCTTCAAGGGTTATCTCAAGGCTTGCTTGTAAATGGTGAAGTAAGATCTTGATCCCATATGCTCCTCAACCTATTTTCTTAGACCCATAATGCCCCATGATTCTGAGTTTCCCCCTGAGGGCTCTTCCAAATTATCCCTCTCTTACCAGTTCATCTATAGTTCCATTTCCTGGATGTTCAGATCTCGGGTGCTTTTAGGAGCTTAAATGACCTGATAAACTAGTTCCCATTGTGGAATAAATAGGTAGACATTTTTGAACCCTCGTTTTTAAAAGGGATAGTCTGTGACACAATGCAATAGCCCAACAATCACTAATAATATAGAATTGCATGCACCTGGGAAGGGAAACATGGTGGGAAGTGAGAGGAGTACATAGGAACATCATCACAATGTCCCTGACATCATTCTTTGTAAGCTTCCACTTACCCCTGCCTTCTAAAACTCTGCCTCACCCTCTGTAGTGTATGTCTGGCAGGTTTGGGAATCAAAAAGACCTGGATCTAAAGCCTGGCTCTGCCACTGACTAGCTGTGTGACCTTGGGAAAATCATTCAATCTCTCTGGGCCTCACTTTTCTCATCTGTATATTGGGGACCATAATATTTAGCTTGTAGAATGACTGTGAGGGTCAGATAAAATAATATATATATGCAAAAGAACTATCAACAGTATCTACCTCAATAAGATGTGAATACAGAGGTAATCTTATTATCTTATGAAGTCTTGTTCTTGAATAATTCCATGAATTCATGCTGTATGTCCTCAGAGTGTTCTCAAGAACAGGGACTTCATTTTGTTTCTTTCTTTTTTCACAATTTCAATAGTTCCCTCCTTTGTGTGTGTATATATGTGTATTCCCATGTCATCTCATAAGGTATTCAATGTTGCTTTTCTTCTAAATGAAGCATTAAAATAACCTTGAATTTACATTTAGTTGTAAATTAATATAAATCTATGTATAAAGTCAAAACTTAAGAAGTCATTTAATCCACCCAAGGAAGGCCATTGCCTGGCTTTGTGTTTTTTTCTTTTTAAATACAGAATATCTCTAGTAACATAGTGCATCACCATATGGACTTTTATGAGGTCAGTGTACGTTTAAATACATTCTTATTTCAATCCAAACACTTTTGAATAAAAATACTCAATCTTTTATCTATTAGTGTTTCTCCATAACAAATTTTAAGTTGGTCTCATTTTCCAACCAATATATAATATGAGCCTTTGGGATTAAAAGACAAATAAATATGTACTAACAGTGTATTGTATGTATATGATAGTGTGGTAGTTAAGAGCACAGTTTTGGTTTTGGTTTGAATCTCAGTTCATACTCTCTCAGAAATCCTTTGCTTCTCTGCCTCAGTTTCCTCATCAGAAAACTGGAATTGTATGTCAACCTAATAGAGTTAAAATGAGGATAAATGGAAATAATGAATATGAAGTGATCAGCACAATGTTCAGCAAATTCTCAATTAGCACTCTGTGTATAAAGTTACCATTTCAGTAGTCAAATGTTATCCTAGATGCTTTCATATACATCCACCTCAGGAACCTAGGACTTACCAGGTCCCAGAAATCTAGGGGAAAAGACAGTTGATGGTAACAGCCAGCATTTCTTTGATTCCCCTTCCCCTCATTCTGAGGACCCTTGAGCCACTTAATTATTTTTCTATTGCTAATTTTTTTGAAATTGAGGCAAAATGCACATAGCATGAAATTTATCATCTTAATCATTTCTAAGTGTACATTTCAGTAATATAGTACATTCACATTGTTGTACAACCAATCTCCAGAACTCTTTTCATCTTGCAAAATGAAAACTACATATTTATTAAACATTTCCTTATTCTCTTCCACAGCCCCTGACAACTGTCATTTTACTTTCTATCTTTATGAATTTGACTATTCTAGATACTTCATATAAGTGGAATATGCAGTATTTGTCTTTTTATGATTGTCTTATTTCACTTAACATAATGTCCTCCAAGTTCATCCATGTTATAGCATATGTCAGAATTTCCTTCTTTCTTAGGATGAATACTATTCCATTGTGTGAATATACCATATTTTATTAATCCATTCATCCATTGATGGGCACATGGTTGCCTCTACCTTTTGGCTACTGTAAATAAGGCTGCTATGAGGATGGGTGTACAGATATCTCTTCAAGATCCTGCTTTCAATTCTTTTGAGTATATTCCCAAAACTATAATTGCTGGATCATGTGCTAATTTTATTTTTAATTTTTTGATAAAATGCCATACTGTTTTCCATAGTGTTAGCCACTCTTTTAGGCTTCCTTCTCAAGTTCAAGAACCCTCAAGGGCTATGACACATGACTTCACACAGCTGCCCCATTTCTTCCTCACTTATTCTGCTCACCTAGCGATATCTGCTGTGTCTCTAACATGAGCCAACGTTTCCCCTGTCCTGCCACTGACCTGACATCTGCCACAACTGATCTTGTGGGATGTGTTGTCTGTGCCTTGGGTGGTATGTGTTGTTATAGCCAAAGCTGCTTATATGGGTCAAGGGTTCTTGAGGGACCACTTTGTGGGCTAAGTACTTTGCTACATTATCTCATTTAATCCCCACGACAGCCTTCTGGAGTGGACCTGAACACTGGCCCCTTAGACCAGTGTGGTTCTGTCAATTGGCTGTACATTCGACTTGTGGTGGTAGTGGTGATTGGTATGGGTGTGTGTATAAAGGCTCAAAATATTCCAGTGCAGAATTTTTTAAAAAGTTCTTCAGCTGATTCCTGTGTGTAGCCAGCAGCATTGAAGTCACTTAGAGCTTGTCAGAAATGCAGATGCCTTAGCCACACCCTACACCTGCTGAATCAGAACCCTCATTTTAACAAGAACCTGACGGATTTGTGTGCCTGCTCAAGTTTGAGAAGCATGGCCTTAGCCCACAGAACATTTAACTCAGACAGATAAACCCAATAGAGCACTTAAGCTCCCACTGAGGGTTCTTAAGTGCCTCTAGTCCTGAGCTCACTCATCTCCCTATTTTAGAGATGCGTAAAGAAAGGTACATTTTCAATTTTTAATCATTTGATTTTCATTGTCGGGTATCTAATATCCAGGCTAAAGCATTATGACTCCATAAATAATTCCCTCTCTTATAATCCCTAAACCAATTTCTAAAGTAAAAAACCAGTGCAGTGAGTGAGCAAATGGAGGCCTATCCATATAGAGAAACGGGTCCTTGCCTGTTTTTCTTGTTGCATCTTCTGTTTACCTGATGACCAACCACCCAAAGTGCTTGCTCTGAGGTTCTCTGCGAGCTTCTACTGTGGAGTCCTATCTGCAGGAGCCTTGACTTCTCCCACGATTCTAATACATCAGGTGCTTGGAGGACTGGTTTCTTAGCTCTCTCTTCACCTTCCCAGCTTTATGCTAAAGCAGGAAATTAATACCCACCTTTGCCAAACCCACACATTTTGTACAATTAAGTTGCAAGCTTTGTAGTTAGGAAGGAAAGAGGGTTCCTTTATATTCTGTGTGGCCAAAAAGCCTTATGTATGTATGTATGTATGTATGTATGTATGTATGTACGTACGTACGTACGTACGTACGTATTTATTTTTGGGTCAGCTAGATCAAGTCAGATTAGCAATTGTCAAGGTATTCAACAAGAAATTGAAGCATTCTATGTAAGGAATGTATAATTCAACAGCTATGATCTGTGGGAGTTCTCATAAGCTCCCAGGGAGGAGGCCTATAGACAAATTCACCAGTACGTCACCAGAACAAGAAGTTGTGCTGGATTTCAGAAAATGAACCATCAAGGAATACGCCCGAGACAAAAGTAACCAAGGTGAGGGCTTTCTGACCCCAAGCCCTATTAGAGCTCTTTATTTCCAAGGGTATTGTGAGCTAATCTTCTGTAAATGATCTATGCTGAGCTCCATTCGGTGTTCCTGGCCAGGCCACGAACAGCTTTTGGTTTCTGGTGCCCTTGGCCAGTCACAGTGCTAACCCAGGCTGGAGTTCCTTGGAAGCCAGACCCCACGCCTAGAGCAGATAGGGTGTGTCCCTTCAGCTTCCTATTCTACTCTAAGAGTAACTGAGCTTTTGCCTCATTCTTTTTGGAAGAGTGGAATGTATTATCCTTAAGATAAATGTCTATCTTAACACAGGGCTTTGTGAACAAAACCTCACCTCTTTTGAAGGGAGAGGAAAAAAGGGGAGGGTGGAACAGAGTAGAAGTTTGAGTGGAGGGGAGGAGAGCACACACTGCACGCTTGAAGTAAAAATCTATTTGAAATACCCTGCAGGATACTGAATTTCTCAGAAAATCACTGACTTAGAGACACAAAGATCTCTAAAGCCCACAGTCAGGAAAGAAGATCTCTGAGATAAATTGCCAGGGCAGGGGGGTAGGAAGAGCCAGGACTCAGTTGAGTGGTTTAAGGAGAACGGTCCCCACAGCCCAGGTGTATCAGCCAGGCCTAGCGCAGGCCCGCACCTTGAGGAAAGAGCAATGTGAATGACTGCAAAGAGCACCCGAGTCCCCAGAAAAATGTCCTAGGCTGGGCGTTGACCTCCCTTACATTTTGAAAGAGAGATGGAGGCTGGAGTTGCAATTTACACCAGTGGCAGCAACAGCAACCAAGGCAGGAGGGTGAAGCTCATTATGATGGGCCACACTATGGGCTTCAGCACCTGTGGTCGCAGTCGCAAAGAGAGAATCTGTTGGGGGCCAATGGGGTTTGCTTTGACACCAGGTCATCAGCAGTTTCTGCGAGCAGTGCAGTCCCCCAGCCTCAGCAGGACCATGTGAACAACGGCTCCTCTGTTGATGTGGAGCCAACAGGTCTGGTTATTGTGGAGCACTTGTTGCCATCCTTGGAGTTTCCTGGGCATATCAGCAATATAGTGCACTGAGAGATTTTTTTATTAGGTTTTTTTTTTAAAGAATAAGACTTTACCATCCAGTAAGCATGAGTTCCCTGGCAACTTGCTCTTGGGGGAAATTATTATACTTCTCTGTTCCCATCTCTAACTTGTAACAATGGGACCAGGTGACCTATCTCTGTGATTGTTGACTGTAGTTAGTGTGATATTGTTTTCTAATTCACGAATTCAATGTCTGGTGCATCAATAGCTGACAAATGATAGAAGTATTCTGAGTATTATTTCTTAAATCTATCTTACCTTCATTTCGTATCTGTCAAATGGTGTTGCCTCCCAAAATTCTAAGGAAGAATAAGTAAATACAATTAATAAATAAAAGTGTGCCCTGGCCAGTGTGGCTCAGTTGGTTGTATGTCATACCATGCACTGAAGGGTTGTGGGTTCAATTCCTGGTCAGGGCACATACCCAGGTTGGAGGTCCCATCCCTGGTCAGAGCACATATGGGGGCAGCTGATCCATATTTCTCTCCCACATCGATGTTTCTCTCCCTTCCTCTCCCTTCCTCTCTAAGTTTAATAAAACATCCTTGGGTGAGGATTAAAAAAAATAATAATTCAAAGTGCCTTGGAGAGAAGGCACCAACACTATATACATTTCTAGAAGCAAAACATGCCCAGCTTCTGCACCCACCTCTCCTCCTCCAGCACGCCATAGGTTTTTTTCATGAGGCCTTGCTGCAGAATGATTCAATTTTCTCATTCTGGTGGAACTTTTTTGAAAGGAGAAATACAATGAAACCTTGTTTTATTGCTTGTCTATTCCCACATTCAACATTTTTCCTGCCTGTAATGTTCCCAGTTCCTTGAAAAATGAAAACAACATGGTTTCCTGTGTGTCTCTCCGTCTTCAAAGAACTCTCCTGCCTGCCCCTGGCAGTGGAGGCCCAGGGCATGTCTCTTTATGCTGTTGTTTAGCGATGTTTTGCATGCTCTCTAACAGCATCGGCCTCTCCACCCGCGCGGGTTCTAGCTATTTTGGCAATGGTGGGGATGTTTTTTGTTGTTCTTGTGGAAAGCAGACGTTTTGGCTGCTTCCATTGCAGCTGCTCAGCTTCAGAAAAGAAAGAAATGTGAGGGTCTGAACCAGACTTCCTTCCTTCTTTTTTACACGGAGGTTGCGTCTTTGAGGATCAACAATTGTAATTACATTGTGGTTTTAATGTGATCATAAAGCAGTAATTCCGTTGTGTTTTTTTTAGAAGAACTTTATGGGCTCCAGGGTAATTGTAACACTGCCGATCATTTATTTGACTCACAGCACTCAAATTTGACCCCTAGGTGTCTGTGCCAATAAAGAGTTTAAACTGAACGCAGGAGAACATTTAATTAGTCTTCACTTATATCAATTGGATGAGTTGGGTTAGCTTTGAAATGAAGAGATTCAGTGACCAAAGAAGGATGCTAATTTTATACATACATACAGAGAAAGTCCAGAAATAACCTCCTTACAACATGCTACTTGGAAGCCAAGCATTTCAAGCCCACTAAATTAAAAGGTATAAGCAATCCTGGTCAAATGTAGAAAGCTACTAAAATCTTATGAACCAGTTTTTGAAAGCCTGTTTTTGAGCAATGCTCTCCACTGGCTGTTACTTAAGTCTAAACGCATAGGTTAAAAATTGTATTCAATTTTTATAAGCTTACTTAAAGTAGCCCTGCCCGTCTTGGCTGTTAATGGGGACAAGACTTTCCTTAGAGTTATTGTATTTTTTAAATATATTTTGATTGATTTAAGAGAGGAAGGGATAGAGAGATAAAAACATCAATGATGAGCCCTAACCGGTTTGACTCAGTGGATAGAGCGTCGGCCTGCAGACTGAAGGGTCCCAGGGTTGATTCCGGTCAACGACATGTACCTTGGTTGCGGGCGGGCACATCCCCAATAGGGGGTGTGCAGGAGGCAGCTGATCGGTGTTTCTCTCTCATCGATGTTTCTAACTCTTTATCCCTCTCCCTTCCTCTCTGTAAAAAATCAATAAAATATATTTTAAAAAAATAAATGATGAGAGGGAATCATTGATCAGCTGCCTCCTGCATGCCCCCTAATGGGGATCAAGCCTGAAACCCAGGCATGTGGTCTGACCAGGAATCGAAGTGTGACAACTATTGAGCCACACTGGCTGGGTTAGGGTTATTGTATTTTGATAACAGTAGTTTACTCATTCCATGGCATGTTATATTCCAAAGTGTTATAGAACATACAATATGGTGCTCCTTATGGACCACTTTCCATTTGACAGAGATAATACCTTTACAATCTAAATCCTATACATGAAGACTTTTAATGAACTGTCTAATTTTTTTTTTTTGGGGGGGGGATAGTTAGTGAGATGAAGTTGAATAGAATATGAACACAGGCATATATAAATATATACATACTAGAGGCCTGGTGCATGAATTCATGTACGGGTGTGGTCCCTCGATCTGGGTGGCAATCAGGGCTGTCTTGCCTTGTCCCGATTGGGGCCGGGCAGCCAGGAAGAGGGACCACGGGAGATTTGCCAGCCGGCCAGGGGGAGGGGCCATGGGAGGTTGGCCAGCCATGGGAGGTTGGCTGTGGGAGTGGTGCACTGACCACCAGGGGGCAGCGCCTGTGTTGAGCATCTGCCCCCTGGTGGTCAGTGCATGTCATAGCGACCGGTTGACCAGTCGTTCGGTTGACCAGTCAGAACGGTCACTGAGGCTTTTATATATATAGATTCTTAAGAAGAGATAAGTTCTGTAAGCAAAGTAAGTTATGTTATAAAAAAGAACAATACTGAATAAAAGTAATCATTTTACTGAATGCTAGGCATTTATCTAAATTATATATGAATATTATTTACTTTTCACAAACCCCCAGTAAGCTAGGTTTTACTATCCCCATTTTGTAGATAAGCAAAGTAACTTATCCAGTGGCATATAACAAGCAGAAATTCTGGAATTCGACCCCTCTTGCATAAGATGACATCAGCGTGGACAGAGCAAAGGTAGGAAGAATAGGAAGATATTCCTCTCCCTTTTTGCAGAGAAAGTGAAGTGAGAAGGCAAAAGAATCACCAGAAAATTTTTTACTTTGGCTCCATGTTTACTAAATTTAAACAATATAGGAAAAATATGATGGTTCCATATATAAAAATAACATGCTAATTCATGATAACTTTAATATGTTTCTTAAATATGAATAGTAAAATTTCAAGGGTAACCAGCAAAATAACAGAATTAAAGTAACTTCCACACCAATAGAGGAGAAAATATTCAATAAGAAACAAAGAAATGAAAAAAAAAGTATTAAATAGTTTTTGAAAGGGTAAAAAGGAGAAAATGGCATGTAAAAAAGCAGAGAAAAGAACATAGTAAATCCAAGTTCAAACACATTAGTAATTACAATAAATGTATCTGGACAAAATTCTCAAGTTAAAAGAAAAAGATTTTTAAAGACAAAGATATTAAAAATTTAGTATTTGCAGCTTACAGAAATATAAAAATATGGGAAGACTGAAAATAAAGAGATGGAAAACCTATACTCATATAGTATGGTATAACTATAATAGTAACAAATAAAATATATGTTAAGACAAAAAAAAATTCCAAAGGATAAGAGTACATTAATTTTCTATTATTGTGTCACAAATTACTACAAACTTGGGCTTTTAAAACACTAATTTATTATCTCAGTTTCCATGGGCACTGCTTGACTAGGCTCTGTGTTCAGGATTTCATAAAGTTGACGTTAAGGTATTGGCAAATTGCATCCCCATTTGGAGGCTTGGCTAGGGAGAGATTTGCTGCAAGCACCTTCTGGTTCTTGGAAGAATTGATTTTTTGTTGCTCTAGGAATGAGGTCTGTGATGTCTTGCTAGTCATTAACCAGGGACATTTTCAGCTCTTAGAGGCCACACTCAGGTCCTTGTCCTGTGGTTCCTTCCATGTCAGCAACAGATCTTGTATTAGATCTCTCTCATGCTTCAGGTCTGACTTCTACTTCGGCTCCCAGCCAGAGAAACCTCTTTGCTTTTAAAAGGCTTGTGTGATTAGGGTAGACCCACTCATATCATCTCCCTTTCTACAGGTCAACTGTGCCATAACACAATCATGGGGTAAAAGCGATCCATTTCACAGTTCTAGGAATTAATGCTGGGTGTGTATGGCACAGGAGTGGAAGATCTTGAGGGACATTTTAGAATTCTGCCAATCACAAAAGGCTCTATAGTCAATGGATGTGGGTTATGCCAGGGAAGGGGGTCTAGTCTTGGACTAAAAGATTCAATTTGCCAGAGATATATAAACATCTAAATGTATATGGCTCACCAAAAATATCTAAAAATAAACAAATCAGTATTCTGTAGATTCAGGGAGAAAATGCCATATCCATGATTATAGCGGAATGTGTCCATATGCCTCTTCCAAATGGCCAAAAAATTAGTAAAGCTAGCCCTGCTCATGTTGTTCAGTGGTTGAGCATTGGTCTATGAACCAGGAAGTCATGCTTTGATTCCCAGTCAGGGCACATGCTCAGGTTGCAGGCAGCCGATCAATGATTCTCTCTCATCATTGATGTTTCTATCTCTCTCTCCCTCTCCCTTCTTCTATCTGAAATCAATAAAAATATATTTTTAAAAATTAGTAAAGCTAGACTATTTGAAAAGCACAACTTAAGAAATTTGTGATTCTGTACATTCATGGAATATTGAAATCAAAGAAACACATTCTTTTCAAACATACCCAGATCCACTGCATCCTAGCAATAAATTTAAAGCTTATGCAAGATGTGAGACTTCCTAGAAAATTTTAACTTTCCAAATTTTCTCAAGGTGAATTAGAAAGTTTACATAACCCAATTGGGAGTTAAAATATTTCTACAAAAAAAACCACCAAAACCCAGAAAATCCCACTAGTTCCAGTGGGTTCTTTGTATTAAACTCCCCCCCCCCCCCCCCCCGCCGCAAAAAAAAAAAAAATCATTCCAAACCTAACCTAAACTTTCCAGTTTATAGAAAAAAAGATTAAATATTTTCCAATTCAATTTATGAGTCTAGTAAAACTTTAATATCAAAGCCAGACACAGGAGAGTATAAGAGAAGTCATTTTTATATGTGAGCATAGATTTAAAAATTTTTTAAAATACATGGGCAAAATCATTCAAGAAGTATATAAAAAGGTAATGTATCATAATCAAGTTGAATTTATCACACTTACACAAGGACAGTGTAACATTATAAAACCCTATAAATATCAATTATGCCATTAAAAGAGTAAAGAAAAATATATTTGATCTTCTGGATATATGTAAAATAGGCATCTGATAAGTTTCCTCAGCAAAATATATATTAAAATGTACATTAGCCTGAGAAAGGCTGTTACAGAAAAGGTAAAGCAAATATCTTTCTTAATGTGGAGAATATTCCTTTAAAGTCAGGAACAAGATAAGAATATCCCTACCCATTTTATTTAAGAATAAATAATTTTAATTCCTAGACAGTGGAATAAAACAAGAAATGGGATAGAAGTTATAAGGGCCAGAGAGAAAGAAACAAAACTGTAATTTTCAAAAACTATGTACTTTCAATATATAAAAATTTTCACATATTACAAATGATCTATAATAATAAAAGGGTAATATGCTAAGTAGACAGGACATCCTTCCAGACATCCTCCCGGACGTCCTTCCTGACAAAGCCGGGGCCGGAGGGAAGCCAGCTTGGTCCCAGGTGCCTACAGGCAGCCCAAGGGAAGCCATCCCAGGTCCTGGGTGACTGCGGGTGGCCCGAGGGAAGCCAGCCCGGGTCCTGGGTGCCGGAGGAAAGCCAGTGCTGGCAGCCGTGGGAAGGAAGGCTAGTCTTGCACGAATTTTCGTGCATCGGGCCTCTAATTAGAAATAAGAGCTTAGCAAGATGTATAGATTTGAAATCCTTTTAGCAATAAATAAAATTCCTTACCTAACGCTCCTTATAAAAATAAATTCTCTAAGATTATAATTTATGTGAAAGACCAAATATGACATTTTAAAGTAAATATGAGGAATACATTTATGACCTTGAAGTACAGAAGTCTTTTTAAAAATAAAACAAAATGGCATTAACTGTATAAGAAAGGGTTGACAAATTAAACTACCCTAAAAATATGACCACCTGCTCATCAAGTTACCATAAAGATTATGAAGATAAGCGACAAAGATAAAGAAGATAGTTGCAATAAAATGAGCAGAGAATTAATCTTCAGAAAATATAAATAACATTCACAAATCAATAAAAAATTCAAACAACCCAGTCAATTAAAAAATGGGCAAAGAGATATAATTAGAATATCTCATTAAAGCAAAGGCAAATAACACATAAACATTTAAAAAATATGGTATTTTGCCCTAACTGGTTTGGCTCAGTGGATAGAGCATTGGCCTGCAAACTGAAAGGTCCCAGGTTCGATTCTGGTCAAGGGCATGTACCTTGGTTTTGGGCACATCCCCCATAGGAGGTGTGCAGGAGGCAGCTGATCGATGCTTCTCTCACATCAATGTTTCTAACTCTCTATCCTTCTCCCTTCCTCTCTGTAAAAAAAATCAATAAAATATATATTTTAATTCAGGTAAACCCAAGAAACAGACTCTGACATTGAGATTAATGTGCAGGAGAATTATTGGAAAATGCTCTCATAAAATAAAATATAATAAGAATATATATTTGAAATAATAGACTTATATTTGTCATCTATCCTCCTATCTAGTAAAAGAGTAATATACAAATTGACTGTCACTCCAACACACAAGATGGCCGCCCCCATGTGGACACAAGATGGCCACCACAAGATGGCTGGCAGGGGAGGGCAGTTGGGAGTGACCAGGCCTGCAAGGGAGGGCAGGTGGGAGGGACCAGGCCTGCAGGGGAGGGCAGTTGGGGGGGGACCAGGCCTGCAGGGGAGGGCAGTTGGGGGGAACCAGGACAGCAGGGGAGGGCAGTTAGGGGGACTAGGCTGGCAAGGGAGGGCAGTTAGGGGTGACCAGGCCAGCAGGGGAGGGCAGTTAGTGGCAATTGGGCTGGCAGGGGAGCAGTTAGGTGTCGATCAGGCTGGCAGGGGAGTGGTTAGGGGGTTATCAGGCTGGAAGGCAGAAGCAGTTAGGGGCAATCAGGCAGGCAGGCAGACGAGTGGTTGGGAGCCAGCAGTCCTGGATTGTGAGAGGGTTGTCCAACTGCCCGTTTAGGCCCAATCCCAGGGATTGGGCCTAAACGGGCAGTTGGACATCCCTTGAGGGGTCCCAGATTGGAGAGGGTGCAGGCTGGGCTGAGGGACACACACTCCCCCCCTCCCCCTGTGCACAATTTTCATGCACCAGGCCTCTAGTGTATATGTATATATATATATATATATATATATATATATATATATATATCCCTAATATGCAAATATATTGAATGGTGGAACAACCAAACAACCAAACAACCAGTTGCTATGATGTGCACTGACCACCAGGGGTGCGCGCGGAACATGGCGGGCGTCAGCTGTGGTGGGATGGTGGAGCAGGTGAGCGGGGACACCAGACCAAGGCAGGGCGCAGGTTGCTGTCATTGGGGCGAGTCTCTGGTGGTTACTGAAAATTCTTTGCTCCCACTCACCGTGGTCCTGCCCGGTGCTCACACCTGCTGCCAGTGCTGGCCCTGCTCGCACCTGCTGCTGGCTCCAGCCCCAATCGCTCCACACCATTGTGGGAGCGGTGGCAGTGGGAACGGGCTGCCGGCAGAGAGGGGACGGAAGGGCTGTGGCAGGAGGGGCCGGGCAGGGGCGCGGAGGATGAGCCGAGACCTGCCCTTGTGTCCACGATAGCCTTGAGGCCCACAGTTCCTTTCAAGGTGCATTAATTCATGCACTGGGCCCCTAGTATAATATATTGCATAATACATATGTGTCATATAGTGAATGTATATGCAATATGTATATTATATCCTGATAGGACATTTGGTCTTGTCCATAACATCCACTGAGATATTTGGTCCATGCCAAAAGATCCTGGATATTTGGCCCTACTTAAAATGTCCATTGGGACATTTGTTCCACACCAAAGTGTCCTTTTTATTGGATCCTATTCAAAATGTCTGCTGGGACATGGTTCATAATTTGTTAAATAATACAAATATTTAATTTTGTTGAAATTTTATTTACATTATTTTTATTGTAATTTCATGATGAATTTTGGATTTTACATTTATTTTTGTTTGCCCTCGTTGTGAAGTTTGACAGGGTTACTCTTAAGTCAGTGAGCAAACTGATTATTGGCTTTTTATTTTTATGTCTGTTAACAGTATTGTTTATATAAATTTGGTTTTGTGGGTATAGTTGTGAAGTTGGTGGTCATGTTTAAGTGTGACCACCAAGAATCCAGATGATAATCTGTTCATTGCTTTGCTGTTCATCTTTTAACACATCAGTAAAATCTGCAAATTATAGGATGATGTACTTCCATCATCTTGAAATTTTCTATGCCAGCCTTCCATGGCATTGTTCATCCTGTGATTGCCCTTCAGTACTGATCTATAAAAATTCCAAGCTTCAGGTAGAATTCTCAGAGCCTCTGGTCTTCTTCCACCTCTGATATACCTTCCACGGACATCATCTAAGCATAGCACGTTAGATCCTCTACATTTTCTTCTGCATTCTCTACAATGTACTCAAAGGTTTCGTTACATCTTCCGAAGGTACAAATGGAAGTCCAAACGACATAGATGCATGCTTACAGGTGTTACTTTTTGTTTTCACACACTTGCATGTTAGACCTAAAGATTTTGTTCAGCACAATGATTATAAAAAGTGAAACAAGAATCCTTTGCTCATGCATATGGTAGGAGTAGTCGAATTGTATTCATATTTGCAAAGTCAAAATCCATCATTCACAAAGAAGAGCTAATGTCTAGATTTCTTTCCCATGCAAAGGCAAATACTTTCTCATGTATATATCTATGTCCTCTTGCCTTTCATTGTTAGGGCATAAATCAATGGCATAGTATAAGCCAATACTACAGCATACCCAGTAAATAACTGAGCAAACTGTGCTGGTGCCATCTTGAAGGTCCTATCTCTGGTGCCGTCTTAAAGGTACCATCTCTGAATAAGGTACCATCTCTGACACTTAAATATCTGATATTGTCATGAGTCATGTAAATAAGAATTCTTTTGTCATGTTGAGCACCAGAATCATGTTTAAGAAATCTTTCTCTGCATCTGGTCACTTTATATTCCTCTAGAATTTCAATTCCATGTGTAATGAAGTTGGGTTTGGAGGTTAATGTCTGTTTCGAATTCTATTTACTTGCCTTTTTAATGAGTTTCTTTCTGGTAGCATTAATAGGACTTCTTCATCATGAATATCACAGAGAGTTCTTCCAAGTACCTGCAATATCATTGCATTTGGTCTCACTTCTGTGAGTCATTTTAACCCATTCAGAGTGTTTCTTACTTCCTCTGCAACATCAACATTGTTTTCCTATTCTTAAATGATTATAATGTTATCCAAATTCCAATTAGTTGTACATGGAGCCTTGAAGATTCTTCTTTCTTCACACACCAGTGTCTTTTCTTCCTATCTCTGTTAATGAAATGGAACTGGTACTAAAATCACTATAATGTAGCATTGGCTTTTCTTTGTGTGAGTGTATTCTTTCCGCCATATTCCACCTAGAATTTTCCAATACAGAAGTCCTATTGCCAAGTTACAGAATGGTTATTTGTTTGTTTGTAGCCATCTGACGAGCAGTGAAATTGTCTTACCAAAGAACTCAAACCTGAACTGAATTAAGCCTCTAACACATAGACTATACTGTAAATACTACCTATAATAATAAAAGGTTAACCTTTTGCACTCGGATGTCGAGTGTGACTCGACACGGTTAGCATCGGTAGCAGCTCTTTTTATACTCTTTGAATGTATCAATAATTTGAAATATAAAAAAATCCAAATAAATAAGTTTGTATGAAAAGAAACTCCAGTTTTTTATTCTACTGCCGCGCTTTGTAAAATCTGGGGTATTTAAAAAATTAAATCCCGAGTAGAATAAAGGAATCAAGAAAAAAGCAAGCGAGTGCAAAGGGTTAATATGCTAATTAGACCAGACAGTGAAACAACCTTCTGGACATCTTTCCAGACGACCTTCCAGATGAAGCCGAGACTGCGAGTGCCTAGGCAAGCCGCTGCAGCTACGAGGGCCGAGCCCCTTGCACGGATTTCGTGCATTGGGCCTCTAGTATACTAATATACAAAAAAGACAGAGGACATAGAACATGTTAAAGGGCACCACAGGGATATGATCTGCAAACTGTGGACTGTGGGTACCTCTATACAGGAAATGATCATGCCAGGAATATGTGGAAAGGAAATAGCAATGCATGAATCATATTTGAATTCTGATTCAAACAAACTTTAAAACATCATGAGGCAACTGGAAACATTAACAATGACTGGATATTTGAAGATATGTTAAGAGAAATCGTGGTATTGTGACTATGTTTTTAAATATATGCAACCTGTTTCCCTATCAGGCAGTTAGATTTGAGCTGAAGAACAAAAGGATTTATGGAAAGTTCAAAGGAAAGATATGCTAAGGATGCTTTTATTTTTTAAGTTTGCAGGAGGATATCTATAGAATAACAGCAGTTGTCCTAGGAAAGAATGCAAAGCCGTTTTCTCTCTCAAGATTCTAGGGCTATTCATAAGCTGTTCAACTATTTTATGTCATCAGCAGAGTTCCTCCAGTGAATTACAGCCTTCTATCCACTTTGGGACCATCTATTACAAGATGCAACTAGCAGCCAAGATGCAGTTGGCTCATTTCACTAAGTGTTTTCATAAACAGATTTATAATGAGAGGGAAATGCATTTTGATCCATACTAATCAGGGCTGCAGAGAACACCCCCAAATTATTAGGGAGCTGCTGCTAATACAGGGGCAATTTGCAGGGCCTTCTTCCTACCAGATAGCAGTAACACAGCCCCAACCCTGTGAGCTTTTTAAAATCTACTAAACAATGTGAAGCCACAGTTTCATTTTTTCTCTTTCTGGCTGGAGATGGTGGAAATGTTCATCACCCAGTGTGAAGTAATATGTGAAACAGGTGTTTTATTCCCTAGCAGGTAAAATGGGTTTGATTCCTGTGAGATGTAGACATTTCAAGGCTACCAGCAAGAGGTCCAGATGGTGTGTATTTTCATATCTAATATTATATAAAAGATTTCAAATGTATCCTGACTCTTAACAAAACCATAAATTTACAGCTTATTGCCATGCTGAACAGCTCTGGTAGCTACTAATTAGTATTACTGTTTTTGCTTTGCTCTTCCTGGGATCACTAGCATATCTGAGCCTTTCATTTTTAGCTTCCGGTAAAAACGACAAAGAATTCCAGGGTAGAAGCCCATCTCGCTTCGGGGCCAGCTGTGTGTAGAACATTAGCTCCTTAGGGGATACCTAGATGTTTACAGAGCCACAAGGGGAAACCTGGGTCAGCCTTTTAAGGAAAAGCACTTTTATCTTTGAGGGCAGAGGCCTTTGCCTGCTTGGTCGTGTAACTATTCCCAAAATACTATTGAACATATGTTAATAATGACACCCGTAGCAAGCATTATTGCAAGTTTACTGTGAACCGGGCACTTTGGGGATTGTGCTACACACACTCTTTCATTCAATTTCCCTGCTCACCCCTGGAGATGGCAGTACTATCTCCATGTCGCACAGGAGGGAGCTGAGGCTTGGATAACTTCAGTCACTTGCTCAAGAGCCAACTTGGGTCTAAAAAGTAGCAGATCCCTGGCTCTTACTAAGGACAGTCTGCTTCCTCTTTTCTATGTAGCATGGCTGTCCGGAAGGCACAGAGTCCATGTTGCTTAAGGAGCCCTTCGGTAAGCGTTCTGTGGGATTTGTAGGTAACACCATTGTGAAGTGGGGAAGTCAAGTCAATGAAATAGTGGGCAGGGTTGTTTCCATTCTAGAAAGCAGTGATCGGGGTGTAGATGAAGGCTAAGGAGGTAGCCCATGGTTCTTAACAGCCACGGGCAGCATTTAACCTCCTGATCCAGTTCTCCAGCCTCCCACTCTGATGTGCTAATCAGTGTACCAGTCACAGCTCTGTGAAAGGGACAGTTTGCTGCTTCTTAAGAATATTTAATATGCTCTACAGACTGGGGAGAAAGAGAAAATATAGGAGCTAATACTTCAGCGGGAAATTCCATGATCTTGGTGTCCATTTTATGGGCAAGCTCTTGTTTTTGTGGAAAAGTCAATAGGACTGATTTCTTCGATCCTGCTACTCCAAGATTTGAGCTTTGTTGACATCAATCCATGTAAACATCTCAATTCGGCTTCATCCCTGAGAGCTTGGAGAGGAGAGGGGAACGTAGAAAGAATCTGGGCTGCTGTGCCTGCCCCTTGGGCTGGCCATGAAGTTGCTTTTGTGATTTCTAGTCAGTCTTCAGTGGGACTTAGTGTTCTTGTCTCCAGAGGTCTTTGTGTGAAATATGTCCAGGGATTCGCAGTTTTGAAAATCAGTAACGTATGCACATACCCATAGATTAGAAGAGTGGGTTCATCAGAGTAATAATAAAAGTGAAAACACCGGCAAAATCCGCTATGGCCTTACCTGCAATGCAGACCCCGGAATGGAAAAGTCAACATAAGAAAACCCTAAAGAAATCTGACCACAATTCTCAGTGAGTTTTGTGGAATGAAGTTCATTGTTTTATCTTCATGCTACTTAAGCCTTCGAGGTCATAGAAGCATTGGTATCTTGAATTTCTAGAAGAACCATGGGACCATTGCTTGAAAAATCAAAGCCTTTCACTTTTAACCCTTACAGCGACTCTTCCAGACAAAGAGAGCTTAGCTCTTAGCTTTTCAGTCTGGTAGTTCTTCTCAAAAGTGAGAAAGATCTTGACCAACAAGGGTGTAAACAGATTTTCCACTTTCCTGCTCTACTGAATTCTGAAGGAATCCCTGTCTTCCTGTTGAGACGCTCAGAGGTCTCCTGGGAAAGGGAGGGATGAACGTGAGGGATGTCCCTAAATCCAACCTCCGAATGTGGCTGCAGATCCTGCTTCCACTTCTCAGTGATTGTGAGTCTTCCGCCATATCTTCTCCCCCTTCGTTCTGGCAGTATTTGTGTTGCATGTTCTTATTCTCTTAATGCCTGAGCAATTTGAAACTCTCATATACAGGCAATTCCCCGTCCTCCTTCCTAAAGCGCTGTGCTTCCCTTTCAGCTTTTCGGAGGCACATGCTCTGGGGCAGGAACAAGCCCTCCCTGTCAATCCAATTTGTGGGAAGGATTTCCCCAGGTGCGCCCTTTCCAGGGTCCCCGTGTTGCTCTGCGCCTGGTTGGCATCCATTTGGAGAGCGTTTGTATTGCTTTTTCATCTCCGAAAAGATGCTCTAGTCACAAACCAGTCATCTGCCTGTTAAGCTGTATTTAGAACAAATCACTCTGAAGCCAAACAATGACGCCGACAACAAAAGAGCTACCCTTATTTTTCCCCCCGACTTTTAACAAAATGTTTGATGTTGTGGAGATTTCCAAACAATTAATGTGAAATTGGGGACTGTTGTTCCCATGATTTATTTACCATATATAGAGAACTCAGCTGGAGGGCTGCCGTCAATGACGCTCCCAGTGAAATTTGAGCAGAGTTGGGAAATCAGTGAACTCTCTTAAGAGGCAGTACATTTTCAAAGGATAAATGTGAACAGGAATCACAGCGCTTAAAAACCACAAGGTATTTCCAGCCGGCGTGGCTCAGTGGTTGAGGGCCGACCTGTGAAGCAGGTCACAGGTTCGATTCCTGTCAGGGCACATGCCCAGATTCTGGGGCTCAATCCCCAGTGTGGGGCGTGCAGGAGGCAGCTGATCAATGATTCTCTCTCATCGTTGATGTTTCTGTCTTTCTCTCTCTCTCCCTTCCTCTCTGCAGTCAATAAAAATATATTTGAAAACAAAACCACAAGGTACAGGAAAGGCTACCCGACACCACCACTATGAATATGATTTCATATTCACAATTGGCCGGTCATTGAAAAACAGGGATCTCTTGCAGATTGAGACACAGCATTTCATGTCATAAATCAGGGACATGCACATATAGGAAACAGAGGAAAGAGGGAATGTTTAACAGCAAGCACATTTTATAAAAGGGAGACCCCAGGCCTGGAACATCTCCAACTATCATAAACATTACAAACCCAAGATGGAAGACTCAAAAAGAACCCAACGTGTTTCTCATGAGCGGTTTTTTCAGACACTCAGTCCAGGCCACATGAGCTTGGCCAGGTTTCTGTTCCGTGGGATAGTGCAAAAAGAGGCCAGGAATCAAAAAGAGCCGTGGTACACACACAAAATAGTAAAAATGAAATAGAGAAGGTGTGAAGTTAGATGCTTGATTTATCTCTGGAAAACTAGCGCCAAGAATATTGTTAGGGGTCTGGCTCCTAGAGGCAAGATTTGTTTGCAAAAACTGTCTCTAAATATTTATGCTCAGCTAAATAATTGCTAAATAATTCCAGTTCTCAGCTGGAAAGCCAGGATCAGGACTAGCCTAAATTAGTGGATCTGTGAGATGGTCTACTGGTATTGTATCCAGCAGTACTGTTGCTCATGATACTTTTAACTTCCAGCCTATAATTAATATCCTTTTATAAAAGGCTTTTCATGGCCCCGCATAGGAAGGCTTCCTTTGGAAATATTTCCCTAAAATAAACAAAGCACTTATAGCAGCCCATTGAATAGCATTTGTTTCCGGATTATTAGAGACATACAGCGTTTTGGCTTTCACACTGTGAGCTAACATGGATTCTTTCCTTGGCTGATCCTTGCCTGTGGGGATGTGGGGTGGTGCATTGCACGTGGGGGGTGGCGGTAGCACAGTTCATCACCTTGGCCATCACCTTCCTGAGAATCAGCTTATGTTTCTAACATTCTGTTTAGGGCCTTGACTGGTGCTTAGCGGACCTAAGATTAAAAGCAGGACTCTGATCTGAGGGACTCTAGGAGAAAATATTTTGTGTGAACGGAAGGACTCAAAAGAGATGTCATCATTCCACTCAACTGCCCAAGAAACACCAAACAATACTTTTTTTTTTTTCCCACATCAGAAGAGGGGATTATTGCTGGGTTTTTTGTTTGTTTGTTTGTTTTTACAAAAACTTGAACTACTCCTTTAAAAGGAGTTAGTTGAAATGGAATCCTATCCTTACACTTCTCTTTATATCTCTTCTGCACCATAAACATGTTTAAATATAACATAAAGGCTATCTAGCGTTCCAAGTGGAGTCTGCCATAGAAAGTTCTATGATTAGTTCCTTCCCCCTTCCCCTCTTTGAGCTTGAGTTTCCTCATCTTGAATGGGAGGCTGGATGTGATATCTTGTGAGCCTTTCCATATTTATCTCTGACTTAAAAAATCATGCTACAGAAACAAAGAGTCTAACAGAGAGGAAGGAAGTGATGCAAGAAACCTGTTCAGTGGGAGGCTGGGAGGGGTTGATGTAAATGTTTTATTTTCATGGTGTATTGAAGAAACCTTGGCCTTTGATGGAATCATTTCTCCTAGAGAAGCCACATTATGGAGTTTTGATAAAGAGCTAGGGCCCCAGAAACCCCCTGCTGACTTCCTAACCCATCTCACCTGCCCGCTGTCTGGGCAAGTTACTCAGCCTCTCTGTGCCTCAGTTTCCTTATCTGTGTCAATGGAGATGAAAAATAATGAGATCTGCTTCAAAGGCCATTTTCCTGTTGAACAAAGTAATATGTATGGAGCACAGTGCTTGGGCAGAGTAAACACTCCACTTGTGGTATCTGTTGTTATTGTTCTCTGACTACAGTGTTCTGAGCTATAAGAAAGCAATGTATTACTGCTACTCAAAGACATTTTGAGGAAAGGGTAAAGAAAGGATCTATTTAACTACAAATAAAAGGATATGGTTTTCTGTGTTGTTTTGGGTTTTGTAAGAGACTAAGAAATGGAGAGGGTTTTCTCTCCCTACCAGACGAGAGATGCAGAGATGGAGCTTGGCAATCTAAAACAGATCTATTTTGTCCACTAATGGAGAAATAACATCATATCCATTTCGAAAGCTCTGGATCTGTTTAAATCAATTAAAGTAAAGTTAATGTATTTTAATATCTGAGCTCTTTCCTTGTCGAGATAACTCCACAGTGTTTTCTTTTCAGAGCCCAAGGTGATGAAAAATAGACTCATTTGCTCTGTTACATCTTATAACTGTGGCTTCAAGAATTTTGTTTGTTTTTGTTTGTTTGTTTGTTTTCATTGTGAAGCCACAAGTATACTTTATGTGGCTCAACTGCTGTCGGTTTTCATACCGAATACACCAGGGCCTTTCTCTCCTTCGGGCTGCTATTGTTTCCAATCTGGAGGTAAATGTGCACTTGATAAAACTATTCTAATGATGCTACTATTAATACTTCAACAGAATACTTTATCTGCTAGTAATAGCTTTAAAGAGTGTTGAGATTTTTGTCATCTCATGCATTTTAATAGAATATTAAGTCTGTAATTAACAAGAAATATACTGTAGATCCACCTCTCACTTCCTTCACATTCATGTAATAAACACCAGTGGAATATTTGCTGTTTTGTACTTTTTAAAAAATATTTTTGTTGATTTCAGAGAGGAAGGGAGATGGAGAGAGAGAGAGAAACATTAATGATGAGAGAGAATCATTGATCAGCTGCCTCCTGCATGCTTCCCACTGGAAATCAAGCCTGCAGCCCGGACATGTGGCCTGACCGGGAATTGAACCATGACCTCCTGGTTCATAGGTTGACACTCAACCGCTGAGCCACACGGGCTGGGCTGTTTTGTACTCTTTATTGGCCAATCAATATATTGGTGAATGGAGAAGGCTGAAACAGAATTGTAGTAGATTTGTAGTGTAAACAAATGAGAAACATTAAAAGTATGCTAAATATTATAGCCAGTTGATTATGTAAATTTAAACAGTGCAGAGGAAAGAAATTGCTTATTAAATTAGTCTGTTTTTAGTTCACTCTGGCATTGTTTATTGTACACCACAGCCAGATATTTCATAAATAGACTCCTTTGGAACCTGGAGGTTTGGGAATGCCAGCTGATTAATGGAGTGGTGTATGGGCTTGGAGGCCCTGATTGAGATAACTTGTCTTATATTTCCACTGTATGGCTCAGGCCTTCTGTGGGGTGCAGACAATGGGGAGAGAGACAGAGACAGATTGATATATAGAGAGAGGCAGGAGAGAGAGAGAGAGATTGAAAGAGAATGATAAGAGGCTCTTATGGACAGTTCATTCCAATAGGAACACCTGTTACATCAATCTGGGAGTTAGTTGATTTTTTAGCTACATCCTGTTAGTGGTTTTTAAAGAAGCAACAGCCTAAGGTTTTCTACTAAGAATTAAATGAATACCTTTCTCACAGTTTTTTTTATTAGCAAGCTGTAGGAAAATCCAACAAGTCTGTGACTCAAGGGTTTAGGAATACCGAAAGAAATCCCAGACTGATAGAGTGACCTGGGAAACATCTCCGAATGATGGATCAGAAGCTCAATGGCAACCTAGGAAGGAGAGACCTGACCTGGTGTGCTATGTCCTGCTTGAGAACTGGTAATATGTAAAGAATAACCAAGGATCAATAAGTTGGCATTTCTGTTTCTTGACAGTCAAGAAGAGTGACGCTCATCAGGCTATTGGGAATATCTACCTTCCAGATAAACCCTAACGTTGAAGACTTCTCAGTCCACTACAATTGATACTATTCAACCTGCACATTCTACTTCTAAATTCCCCAGATTCCCTCATACTTCTGATTTGCATTTGGCATTCACTCCGCTGCTTCTTTTCTACTTAGAGGCCATACCACCCAAGAGCCTGGTCCCGTTTGTTCCCATGCCCTGCTTGCTTTCTGCCTATAAGAACAGAAACGTACCTGTTCTCCCAAAGTTCTAGCTTCGTGCGTGTAGCCCTTGTGGTACTTTGCTCCTGTTTTCATGGGCACTCTTCTTTGCATCTTCTCTCCCTTGGGGTGATTACTTCTCATCTGCTTACAGCATACCTCCATTTCCTACACATGTTTTTCTCTTGGGCCTTCTCTTGGGCCACCTCAGCTCTTATATGTCTTGTATCTATTTTTCTTACTTACCCACAGAGACTCTTGAGAAGTACCTCAGAGTCGGTGCCTTTGTTTTCTCGCAGCTTGCTTCTATCCGAATCCCATACACTCTGACTTTGGTGCCGGCCACTGCACAGAAACCATAATGTTGAAGGTCACCAGGGACATTTCTGTGAGCAAATCCAGGGCCTTCGTCAGCTTGACTCTCCTTTATCGTTCTGCATCATGTGAGTCTATATCCCACTTCCTACTTTGGACCTTCTCTCCTTCCTTAACATTCATGGTCCTGTGTCCCTCTTGCTCCTCAGTCTCTGATTAAATGGTGTAATCTCTGATTGCCGCTTTTATGGTTTTTTGCTTTTCTTTTTAAAAGTACTTCATATGTATATATGCTTGGTATATATTATCCAGAACTTCAATGGGCCAAGTATATGATAATTGCCATTTTATAGATGAAGAGGCAGAGGCTGAAAGAATTTAAGGTGCTCAAAGTCACATGCCTCATCGCAGATCAAGTGGGGCTTTGATACCAAAGCCCTGTCCTCCAGCTGATAATTTCAGAGGACTCCCAAATGTTTTCTTCTCAGAACCTAAGGTGCCAGAGAGAGAGAGAGAGAGAGAGAGAGAGAGAGAGAGAGAGAGAGAGAGAGAGAGAGAGAGAGAGAGACTGAGACTCATTTGTTCTATTTTATAACTGTGGCTTTGTGGATTTTTTTTTTTTAATTTGTGAAGTTGTGAAGCTACAACGTTACTGGAACTTTTCACCTTCCAAGTCAGCACATAATGTACAAAGTTATCTGCATCTGGACCCACATTTTCTGTTTTTCCTCCTCGTACAGTAGAAGAACAACTCCCTCCTTGTACTCTGCATCCCTCTAATGTTGCTTTCTTAAGGTCTTCCCTTCTTTCTCCTACATCCATCGTTTCTCCCTTGCTATTGCATCAGCCCCATAAGCATGCAAGCCTCCTCACCCTTTCCTATTCTAAAGGAGGTTTTCTTTTGTGACCCTGTCCCATTGCAGCTTCTAAAATGATTCTGCACTCAACTGTCTATTTCTTCTTTTCAAAAAATTTTTAAAATTGATTCTTAGAGAGGAAAAAAAGAAACATCTATGTGAGATCAAGCCCACAACCTGGGCATGTGCTCTGACCTGGAATCAAACCGACAACCCCCAGGTACACAGGATGATGCCCAACCAACTGAGCCACACTGATCAGGGCCTATCTCTGTTTCTAAACATCTCATTTACGCTTCAACCTTTTCTGTTCTGGAGTATGTCTCCGCTACTCAACTGAAACTGCCCTCCAACGATCTACTGTCAGTGACCCCTCCTGCCTTCATCCTTCTCTGCTGCTCCGCAGTTTTCCAACTCCTGACTTTGCTTCCATGCCGCTCCCCACCACCCCCGCCACTCCATCTCAATTCCCTGTGCTGGCTTTTCTCCCTCTACCCCGCTATTAAATGTCGCAATGTCCCAGGGCTTGCTCTTTTATTTCCTCTCTACCGCCAATTCATCATCGATGATTTCTTCCAAACTTGTGGATTTAAATACCATCTATTTGAAGATAATTTCAAATTCATACATCTGACCTTAGTTTTTCTGCAGGCTCCAGATTTATCTATCCAACTATCTGCTGTTTAACATTCTGATTCATATGTTAACTGGCATTTTAAGCATAACACAGCCAAAGAAATCATGTTAATGTACCTCAAGCTTGCCCTTCAGTAATCTTCCCAGTCTCAGTAGATGGCACTATCAATTCCTCTCAGCTCCTGAGTGCAGAAATTCAGGAGTCATCTTTGGTTTTCCCCTTTTCCTCACTCCTGAAATCTAATCAATGAGCATTCCAATTACTTCTCCTTCCAATTATATTTCAGTTTCATTCTAATGACCAATTGCATTGCCACATTTCTGGTTCCATGTACCTTAACACCTTACCTTTGAGCAGGTATCTCACCTTCTGTTCTTGCTCTCATCTAATTTCTTCCTCACACAGAAATCTCTATTTTAAAATAGTAATCGGGACATGTCACAAAACTCTCTCATCGCCTCCATCCCTACTCCATCTTGAGCCCTTACTTCCTCTCTCACAGCTCTCCAGCCACATTCACCTCTCTCCTTTCCCTTTTGCACGTCTTTTGTCCCTCAGAGCCTTTGCACATGCTGATCCCTCTGCTTTGACAACTTTTTAAAGAGTTGAATTCTTTGTTTTAGTTAAAATGCATGCTTTTCACAAATGTCTGTCCTGATCGATCATCTTTTAAAAAGTGATCATCCCAGTCTGCAAGTGGTCACTATTACATTCTCCTATTCATTTCCTTCAGGGTTTTTATTACAGTCTAAAACTGTGTTCTTTATCTAATTATTTATTGCTTTTCTGTCTCCACCCTCTAGAATAGCACTGTCTGAGAGCATTTTCTGTAATGTGGAAATGTTCTGTGCTGTCACATATAGTCACTACTAGCCATGTGTGGTCATTGGTCACTTGAAATTTGACTAGTGGTAGTGAGGAACTGAATTTTTAAATGTAATTAATTTAAATTTAGATGTAAATAGCTGCATGTGGCTAGTGGCTACCATAATTAACAGAATAGCTCTCCAATGTATATTCCACAAAGGCAGGGATCTTTGTTTACTTTGTTCATTGCTGTTATCCCGAATGCTTACAAAAGTACTTGAAACACAGACGGTGCTCAGTAATATTTGGTTAATGATAAATGAATGAATGAATGATTTCTGGTTAGGATGAAAATCTGGGAGAAAAAGGAATCATTCCTAATTGTGACATGCTTTCTAAGTGATTCAACCCTCCTTCTAGAAATATGTTTAGACTATATATGGCTTTCCTGAAATCTTTAATTAGGATTCTGAGAGAGGAACCCACTATTGTAAATTAAAATTTTGACCATGTTGAAAACACACTTGATTCTTTTACTGTGTTTTGTTAACCAGTGATACAATTATGCTATCTATGGAGTTATCATTCGTAATTAATGAATTAATCAATTTACTTAATTCACAGGCAGAAAGATATTCTGTTTTCTAGTGTTGTCTACTAATTATGCAGTAAATCAAGGCTTTGAAGAGTTTCAACAGCCATTCATTTTTTATGAATTAATCTTTCTTTGGCTTTCTTCTCTAGGGGTGAGCAAATAATGTAAACATAAACCCAAGGATACATGAGTCTGAATGCTAAGAGCATGCAGAAAATGTAACTGAGTATAAAAAATATATGGAATTAATTTTCTAGAGGTGTACTAATGTTGTGGGGCACAGACAGGGTCAGTCTGTGCCAAGAGCAGGCAAGATCCTGTAGTGCAAGGACAAATACATACTAAGGCCTTGCTTTCTTAGAAAAAGATGCTAAATAAAATACATAACCAGTAAAGTAGAATAAGAATATGCAATCAATAAGTATAATAAAAAACAGGATGCATGGCTGAAATACAGCTTTGCCATTTTGATATTAATACTGATATCAGAATAGCTACCACTGTTACTGCTACTACTAGTATTACTACTGCTACTGCTATGCTACCATTTTTTGAGAGCCTACTATGTGCTAGGAACTATACACTTCACATACATGGTTCAGTTCTATTTAATAATAAGATCAATTCTATATGTTAAGTATTCATTTCTCCAAGTTATAGATGCTAAAACAAGCTCCGTTTAGACTCCTAGTTTGTGGGTGGTGGAGTTGCATTCTGGCCCAAAGAAATCTGCCTCCAGAGCTTGAGCTCAGAGCTCAGAAGAAAAAACTGATTCGGGTATTGGATCTAGTGAGGGGCTATTGGTCTCTGGGGTGATGGCTGGAGTTGGACTTCTAGTCACCAGACTTGGAGTGACATGGCTTATTTCTTAAGTAAATCAAGAAAGACTTAGTTCTGGATAGCTAGGTAACCGAAATTAACAGGCAGTCTCTTTAGGCATGCATGGCCAAAGTGAAGGACCTGTGACTAGTTTTTATCTTTGAAGAATTGTGCTCAATAGTCACATTCCAGGAGGAAGAAGACTAATGCCCCCTTCATCAATCATGTGCCCATCCTTTTGCCAGGAGATATCACGTCACCTTGATTTAGTCCCACCAATAGTGTGTTTGGTTAGGAAGGAGGCATTTCCCAAGGCAAAAATAAGATGTTATTCCCAGAAGAAAGAGGAAAAGATGTGGGACTAGTAAACGCATGCAGTGTCCACCTGGTGGCTGGTTACACTAAACATCTCCCTGGTATTACGCGAATGGGCTTTGTAAGCAGTAATGATTTTACATATATTTGGGGTCTTTTTTGGGAGGTCAAATTTTTGGTTTTGGAAGAGCCTAGTTTCTGAACTGTCTCTGTTCTTATTTTGGCTACTGTGAGTGCAAACTTACATGTACTTTCTTAATACATTACAGTATCTTTTAAGGACAGCAAAATGAATAAGGACACAAGTGAGTTTTAAAATCCAAGAATGTAATAGTGTAAATCTCCCTTTAAACTTAAACCATATGGGTTTATTGAGCAGTTGAAAAGGTCTGAAAGGCATTAATAGCCTTGACTAAATAGAAACAGACATCAATCTAAGCATACAAACAGCCAGAAAGCCAATTGGATGATAGAGATGTACAATAAATACAATAAAAAAGACAGTCAAATGTAAAATGCAGCACATCAAAGGTAAAACCTTTACCTCTTATTATGACAGTAATTTCTCTCATAACATTTCACATAGCAACTGTAACCAAGAACATCTACATTTTAAACTAAAGGTGCCTCCTATGCTAAAGGAGGCAGGATATAAGCACATCTTTAGGAGCTAAGGAAAATGGTTGTGCAACATCCAGGGTTTCATGCCAACCACCATTTGCCTTTTTTGATGGTGGAAAAACAGCATCTTTTGTGTTACACAATGGTATATAATTCTAAATAGAGTTTGAATAAAAAGGGGAGGGCAATGTAAGGGTCCTAAGATTCTTTAGTTATATATTCTATATTTTATATTTCAACAAATGCCATTAAAAATAATACCCTCTTTTCATAAGCACCATTTAACCAAAGTAAAAAACAATCATAAATATCTTTCCTTTAGAAACAAGAGAACAAAAACAGTCACAAAAGGCCAAGAATTCTTTGATAAGCAGGATTTTATTTATGATAAAATCTGTCATGACTTTTCTCATGTCTATTCAATCAAATTTCTGCTTCCCAGACTTCCCTTGTGTCTCTTCATATGAATTTACAGAATCTTTGTACCTGCTTTCCAAGTCTTTAGCACCATATCTAGACTTGTGGCCTTCATATTCACTGGGTAAGGCCTTGTTCTTCATCCTTTTAAAGTAAATATATATAATAATCTATATATAACCTAATATATATAGATTATTAGTAAAACCCCCTTTTTTAGTGTGTATATGGGCTAAACACCTCCTAAACATTGTATGTACATCATTTCAAGTTCCTTGCTCCAATTATATCTGGTACACTGGCAGTGGACATCTGTTGTTTTGATAATTCTTTATATGAGCCTTCCCCCCGCCCCACCATTTCTCAAGGAGTGCACAAATACTTGCTTTTTCAGGCTCTCTTGCAGCTAGGGTGAATATGGATCATAAATTCAACCTAACTAATCCATCCATGCAAGACTGCATCAGGATTGAGGTCAGAGGCTCTACATGGGTGAGGAGGGGTATTCATTGTTCTGGCCTGGTGAAAGCAGAAATGGGTGTGGGTGGAGAATCAGAAGAGTCCCTTTCAACTTGGGCTCAGAAGGTAGTGTAGTGGCAGCTTCCTTGTTCATCCATTTCTTCTTCATCGCTTAGGGCATTATTTATTGTTCCTGAAACTTCAGAAGTGAGCCTGTTACTTCATAGAATCACCCTACTGATTCTATGAGCTGCCTCCTATTCTTAAAATCAGTTTCTTCATAAAATAGCCAAAATAGGGTCTGCTATTTGCAACTAAGAAACCTGAGCAATAGAGCCCTATTAGTATGATCTTCTTTATAAGCACGAAATCAACTGAGGCTCATGGAAGCGAAGTAATTTGTCTAAAACCACACAAAGAAGAAATAAGTGTTGGAGCTAGAATTGAAATGAGTGGCTCTTTAAGACTTCATGCCTTTAGATGTCTCCCCAGAATCGGCAGCATTCTAAATTGTTAAGTCATCTATTCCTCAGGACATACTTGTACCTGATCCTTCTTAACGACAAGTTTTTAAAATCTGAGAAGATGATACATCGTGAGAGGAGTAAATACGTTATGAAACAGAAAGTTTCTTCATGGTCTCAAGAGCCACACTGCTAAAGCCTGAGAAGGGAAGATCTGGGGGAGTCCAGGGAGGGCTAAAAGAAGAATGCATGTGCAAAGCAAGTTTTACAGGTTAAACTCTTTTTCATAGAAACTTCCATTTGAGGCATATTTACTGTGGTCGTGTCTTTTACAAATCAGAGAATGCTATAGTAGATGACCTCACAACTCCTCAAGCTACTACTGTATCTTCATGAAAGAGAGACTGGTCTATGTCTTACGGTATTCGGTTCAAATAAATAAAAATTTTCTAAGTATGTTTTGTTTAATTGTTTCTAATTTTTAAATAATATTATCCCACCTTCCCCCATCCCCACTCTGCCACTGTAGCTTATATTGACTCCTGGAACACAGAGCCCCATTTTCCTGTATAATGAGGGACTCTTTTGGCTTGCATCATTAGTAAAGACTTCTGAACTCCTTCTTGCTTAGCTTCTCCCTATATTGTTTGTAGTTATATAACTTTCTAGAAGCTTTTGTTCAATGTCATTGAACTTTGAATTTGGTTTATTTTCAAGGTTCAGGAAAATGAGTTTCGAGATGTCCATGTCCTATGAATAGACAAACGTTCTTGGTTTCTGAGAAAGCTATTTTTTGTTTGTGCTCTCGGTGAATTGCTTTGTGTTGCGAACCTCCTATTGCCTTCCCTTGCTGCTTTATTAATTAGATGCTTAAATGGGTCTTTTAAAAACTAAAGTTCCCATTATTATATTTAAAGCATGCTTTCATTATTACTATGTATGAATTATCCATCATTCTTAAACTTCATTTACTTTTTTCCAATGGAGATTACACATAAATGCCTGAAAAGAATATGGTCCAAGTTGATGGAGATGGGTTTTCTTTTCGTTAAAGCCTCTCTAAAGAGTATAGGTTCAGAAATTTAAACAAAAAGTTTCCAAACTGGTGACTAATAGGTTATTGTAACATTCAGAATCTACTCGGAAAAGAGGACTCACTTCAGATCTTTCAATCGAGGGACGTTTATATAGATGGTCCCTGGCTCATGCTGATTTGACTTACAATGATATGAAAGTGATACACACAATAAATTACATAAAGTAATCAACACTTTATTATAAAATAGGCTTTGTGTTAGATAACCTTGCCTACCTGTAGGCTAGTGTAAGTGTTCCGAGCACATTTAAGGTAGGCTAGGCCAGTGGTCGGCAAACTCATTAGTCAGCAGAGCCAAATATCAACAGTACAACGATTGAACTTTCTTTTGAGAGCCAAATTTTTTAAACTTAAACTTCTAACGCCACTTCTTCAAAATAGACTCGCCCAGGCCGTGGTATTTTGTGGAAGAGCCACACTCAAGGGGCCAAAGAGCTGCATGTGGTTCGCGAGCCGCAGTTTGCCGACCATGGGGCTAGGCGAATAAGCTATGATATTCATTGGGTTACTTAAATGCATTTTCAACTTAGGATATTTTCCTAAAATGTAATTCAGTGGATGTTCAACTTAGCATATATTCAATTTAGGACCCCATTATAAGTCGAGGAGCATCTGATTTTGGAAACAATGAGAAAGATACTGTAAGAACAGAGAGGAAAAGAGGAGATGGGGAGGTAGCCCAGATATTAACAGCAACAGAAAGTTGGTGTCATCTCTGGGGCTGAAAGGACAAATGGAAGCGGTGGTGTAACCAGAGCCGGGATGCCAGGGCTTCCCTCCAAGAGCTGGGCCAGAGAGAACAGGCAGACACTGCTGGAGACACAGCTCAAAGCAGAGCAACATGGGGAGGAATACACGGCATTTTCCCCTTCTCCTGCCAGAGCCACCCCTGATGGAGTCTAACCGAAAGCCACTTGGCAAGGAACCTGGGAAATACAGGTTTCAGTCCTTTGTGACCCACAGCAGGGTAGGTAAGGGGGAGAAACCCACTGAAGAGCAAACAGTCGGATGACTACCACAGCAGCCGAAGGAAATGTTTGGATTCACAGCGGGATGATGCCTGAAATGCTTCCATGCATTCTTCTGCCTGTACGTTATTTAATGGGGGCTTTCTGGAGGCAACTGCTTATAAGTGCTCATTGTACGAAAAGCTATTCTGATAATGCACACAAAACATTCTCTTATGTCATCAGATTATAGTTATTTTTTAAATATTAGTGTATTTGCCTTTCCTTATGATGAGCTTTTTATTTTTCTGTCTTCTATATATAGAACCAAGATAGTATCAGTGCTAATGAAGTCTTATAATAACAATTATTATTAGCATGCTCTTATTCCATAAACTGGCAAGTTTCCGGTATGCCTTCAACTCCATTCCCATTATTATAATCATGTAATGTCTAGCAATAGCATCACATTAAAATTTCAAAGAATTTGTCTCTGTTCCCTGATAAAAGAAAATCTTTACTTGTTTACAGATTACAATTCCTATTTTTAGTTATAAAATGGGGCAGATATGAGGAGCTTCTGGAGGAGGCTGCTGAAGGTAGCCAAAAGAAAGTTTGGTGAAGGATATTTCATGAAAAGTGCTGAGTGATGGTCAGTGACCATGGTGTGTCAAGGGCAAAGTGGTGACGATGGTGGAGACCTACTGGGAAGGGGCAGGAGGTGGCAGGGAGCTGGCCTGGTGACCGAGGGAGAGGGCCCTTAGGTTATCACACAGATATTTAACAAGCACCAGTCACATGCCAAGCACTGCCCCAGATGCTGGCAATAGAAGGAGAAAAAAAGGTGAAAACACACTGTTTCTGCAGCTCTTAATGTTCTAGTGCCATGGTCGGCAAACTGCGGCTCGCGAGTCACACGCGGCTCTTTGGCCCCTTGAGTGTGGCTCTTCCACAAAATACCACGGCCTGGGCGAGTCTATTTTGAAGAAGTGGCGTTAGAAGTTTAAGTTTAAAAACTTTGGCTCTCAAAAGAAATTTCAATCGTTGTACTGTTGACTAATGAGTTTGCCGACCACTGTTCTAGTGGCAAAGAAAAATTAGTTTATAATCTATGATCAAGTCTGGGAGTGGGGTTTTAAAGAGGAGGCAATATTTGGTGAATGGGTAACTTGGAGGGAGTGGCCAGGAAATTCCTCTCGGAGATGGTGACTTTGGTACTGAGACCTGAATGAGGACCTCAGGGGAAAGCATTCCGGGCAGGACATAGTCCTAGAAGCCACAGAAAACTTGGCATTTTTGAAGAGTCAAAAGGCAGTCACGTGGCTGGAACACACGGAGGAAGGGAGAGATGAAATGGGCTGGCTGCTGCAGCAGCTGCATTTTATTAAACCCACAAATTAGGGTGGAACCATTATTCCGGGATGACTGTTAAACAAATAACACAGGGATTGTAAAGAAGGGACTCCGTTCTGCATGGCATGGTGTTAGGTACTCACAGGACACAAAGATGAAGAAAGCAGAGCTCCTGCCTAGCAGTATGCCCAGCTAGACAGGGAGACACCAGACTGAAAAATCACTCAGGACAAGAAACACACGTTGAAGTGCAATGGCCGCATAGATTAAAAACTTTCAGATAAGCAGCAAACCATTCAAGAAAATACAATTTTCATTTTAAAAATCTAAGATTGATTGCAATGCTTTAAATGTGAAATAAATGATTCAACTTTGGTCAAATGTTACAAGGGACCATTCCCTGTCTTCTGGTATCAGCCAAACCAGAATTGGAATCATAGAGTTTTGAAGCTAGAAGGGACATTAATTATCACTGAGTTCAAAACATTTTGTTTCTAAAGAGGAAATAAGAGAGACTCCATGTCAGTAAACGGACACACCTGCCCATGAATCTTTCTAAAACCATAATCTTGCTGTTTTTTGTTTCTGTTTTTGTTTTTGTATATGATAATAACATGGTTGTAGGTGTCAGCTTCAAACAACACTCCACACTTTTGGAATACAATTTAAAAGTATGGTTCGGCTGATTTCGTTCATTCATTCATTCATTCAACAGATATTTATTGAAAATATGCCTGTCATTTGCTATTGAACACCTACTATATGCTGAACACCTACATGCTATTCAACATTTTAAAGCTATTCGTTGCACTCCCAACAGTGAATCAAAAAACAAAGTTAAACGTGTACAGTTGTTAGTTCCCCCTAGCAGAATGCAATGGAAAGTAAGAAGCCATTATGAGTAGAACCATAATTTTCCCCAAGCGCGACAGTAATTCTGGGCTTCCTCTCTATAAATAGTTTGGTCCACTCTAAATGGACCCCACTGCACTTCTTCGAATCACAATTACTAAGTAACCATCCACAAACAGCTGATGTTGGAACTGCATGATCTAGATGAGCAAATTTCATCCTAGGGCATTTAAAGATATGTCTGTGAGATGACTAATAGCCTATATGGAGACTGAAATGCTCAGCTGCTCAGAATTCTTAGCAGGTCTCTGAATTCTGTCTAAAAATATTGGCAGCAACATCTGCCCTCGTTGTCAACACATGCTGAGAAGGCTTTAATATTCACCCAGAACAGGTAGGCTCTTGGCTTTCAGGGGATTGAATAAAGATCCTCTACCCAGCAATTTACGTAGACTGCATTTAAACATCCTTAGAGATACTGAAAACTGCTGGAAATTCAAATTCTGGTTTCAAGAAGATTGGTATTTGTTAAAGAAATAATTCACCGGGAGTCAAGAGATAGGTTCTAAGGTCCCCTGTGCTGTGTTCAAGTCTGTGGCTTTGAATGTCCTTCTGTCCATCATCCCCTATGTACTCTTTGCTATGCTCTAGGGGTCACATATGGACTATATATGAATGGTCTTCTGATCCCTGAACATATGTCGTTTCTAGCCCCAGTGCTTTTGCCCGTACTAGTTCCTCTATCTGGAATCTCATTCCTTTGATTCTGTACCTAAAGGGGGAAAACAAACAAACAAAAAATCTCTTGTTCATTTTTTTAGGCCTACCTCAAAATTTATTCCCAGCTTTCATTGGGAAAAATGATCACATCTTTCCTAGTATTCTATAACTTTATATCACACATGTCTTACTATGTGCCGTATACTTTATACGATTTATCTAATTTAATCCTCACAATGATTTATCTCACTTATAAAGGAGGGAATGCGAGCTAGGTCAAGTTGCTAGCAATTAGTCCAGCTGAGATTCAAACCTCTGAACATTTGATCCTAGCTATATGGCTTAACTACTTTACCTTTTAGCTCTCTGGCCCCTACCAGCCAAGCTTCTCAGAACTGTAGTTTTATAGATCTCTACCTATCCTATGGAATGTGAACTCTTTGAAAGGCCAAGATCAAGTGGAGTGAGGGTTGAGGAAAAAGAACAGCCCATTCTACAAACGTGAGATATTCTACCATGTTGGTGGCACGATTGAGATCTGTTATAATACAGTAGTATTAATTAAGCAGGTTTGGAACTAGAAAGCACTATTTGTTATGAACACACAGATTTCAATGCTTCTGTTCCTTAGTTTTTCTGTAACCCATAGAAGACACATAGAAGAATGAGTCTCTCATTTTTCTAGAGTTACTCACTTATTCAATTAATACTTAGTGAGCATCTATTGTGTTCAGGGCACTATATATAGAGGGTTCATAGAGATATAAGGTAAAATCTATGCCTTCAAAAATGTACATAAGTGAGATAAGACATGTACACACACAACTATACTGTGTAACTATTCAGTTTTAGGGGCAATACTATTACATTTCATTAATCCAGATTCATACTTTTAAGCCATCATCAGTTTGCAATACATTTCCATTCTCATGCCTAAGAGGAAGTAATTTTAAAGTGTAGGGAATGGGAAAGGTACACAGCATAGAAGGGATGCTAGCATCTATGAAGAAAAAGCAGACATAAGATACCATGATAGTTCTGAAAAATACCTCAAAAACTCATTTTCACTTTTGTTGTAAGTGACAAGTTTTAAGTCAGAATATATGTAGTCAGGTGGTACACCATATAAAACATTGCTCAAAACAATAAAAATATATACTATTTCCTCCTGTCACATACATAGATAACTACAGCTTACAGAGACTTGAGGTCATCCGTGTCTCACCAGCCTGGGAGATTGTTTCATTCCCATAGCTCTTACTCTCATTCCTTTAGGCAAATTAGCATAGCTCCATCAAAATGCATTCTTAATTCATAAGCAGATAATACTTGGAGCTGGCAAGTCTCATAGCTGTGTACAGGGCTGGCATCCAGCCCTTATCAACACACCAGCAACTGCTCCCTGGCCAAATCCCCTGTTAAGTCCTTCGCCACACTGTGTATGTCTCCTGCAGGGCCTCCAGAATACATTTTGTGTGCCTCCTCTTTGTCAGTCCAGAACTAGAAGCCCAACCGTATCCGTTAGGACAAATGTGAGTTTGTTCATGGGTTATTTCCCCCTCTGATTCCATATACTAAACTCATCCCTTACAAGGCTTGTCCTAGCATTACCATCTAGAACCACTCGCTGAATTAGGTGTCACTTGTCACTTCTGCACCGATGGTCAAAGAATAGTAGCTGAAAATGACACCTTTGTTTTCTTAAAAAAAGGAATTTGAGGGAGGTCTATTTATGTTTCATCTCTTGGTTGTAATGATATTACACATTTGAAACTGAATTCGTATCAAATTTATCCACAGACCATAAGGCCCTGGGGAGCAGAAACTGTGTGTATTCCTTACACCTCATGCAAAAGCTCCCAGAATGGGTGCTCAGTGCATCTGTGGTGGATCTGACTGAATAAAGAATCGTGGTTCATTTTGTTTATACTGTACGCAGTTGGAAATCTACTAAGAATGGTACCAAAATTCCCTGGGGAAAATTCTTGGATTTTTAAAGAATCTAGGTAACACCACACAGGCAGGATTTGCCTTGGTTGGAAAGTTTTGCCTTGAGTTTCCAAATTCCTGGGAAAGCCCTCAATCAGCCTATTGTGCCTTGCATCTCTCTCCCCATGTCATGAATTCCATCCACTACAAACACTCACCTATCACGTTGACACTTGGATAAAAAGACAAGCGAAGTATATATGTGGGTTGGTGTTTTTTTTTTTAAAGTAGAAAATGCTGCCACCTCTTTGCCTCATTTTATAGCAGAGCATTTGACCTTTGCATAGACTCCCTTCCATAGTCACCTGAGTGAAATGCATACTTTCAAGCTAACCTGCACTGTCAAGCATATGGTAAGTGCAGCGATTGTGTAGAGTGCAGAAAGGGTGAGGTTCCGCCGCTCCTCTCTGTGTTCACCGTGTCAGCCAGAGGAGTATGCTTTCCCCCGTGGCTCCCTTCGGCTTGGTCGTCATTTTTCAGCAGGGAAAGCTCCATCCTCAGCACCGCCTTTCCAAGGGAAGAGAAAGGATCTGCCACTTTAAATTTTCAGCAGGCAACTGGCATTTTATTATTTACGTATTTCATGTCATTATGTTGGATAATATAACAAATGATGCAATCAGATCCACGGGAAATTTAAAGTGGCGTACACCTGTTCTCACCTGGGAGAGGAGCAATAGCTCATCCACAACCTCCCCAGCTGAAAACCAGCAGCAGCACACAAAGCCTTTGTATAGGACACGCTCCCAGACTGACAAATAGGCCAAGTTGAAGAACATGAAATAAATTCCGTTAACCTTCTCTGATGGGCTTCAGACTTGGTTTTTTAAAAAATAAAATGGCTTTCCTCTTATTAAGAAAATGTTTTGGGGAGGGTAGCAAAATTGGTTCAGTAAACTGCCATTGAGGCAGAAATGTGAAAACCACATAGAAATCACAACTGCTTTTCTGAGCTCCTGGCTGAATTTGCCGCTAGTCCCAGAGATGGACCCACTTATCAGTAATGTTTTATTTGGAAATTGTATGCCGAGGAAACACAATTGTGTTTTCTGCAGCGAATAAACCAAGAAAATATATTTTTAAAAGAAATTAATTCTGAGTCATGCAAAGAGCCAAGCTCACTCCTTGTCCCTTTTTTAACATTCTTGCAAAATTTGACAATTATTTCTCCTCAAATGCCTTAAATATATAGCTAGTCAGCTCGTTTTGAGTTGTATGGAGAGAATATCAGGATGTGTGGGATACCGGAATGCTGGACACCCAAGCTCACAGCCAGTCATTTGTCACTGGGCCGGGTTGAAGAAGGGTTAGCATATTCAGGCAACATCTAACTTTTTTTGGAAATGGTTTTGCCCCACATCCTTATAAAGTCTCATATCTAGCTAAGTTCATCTAGTAGGGCTGCCAGATAAAACACAGAACAGTTAAAGTTGAATTTTAGATAAGTAAACTTTTAGTATAAGTATTTCCCAAATATTGCATTTTAGAGATCTAAAGTATAATCCATGTCCCCCAAACATACCCGATCTAGTGAGACAAGGAATACAGACACATAATATAATGAAATGTTAATTATATTTAAAAACGTACTAAATATTGTGCATTCAAAATGTTTTATACTAAAACTAGAGGCCGGGTGCATGAAATTCGTGCACGGGGGGGGGGGGGTGGGGAGAAGGAGGTAGTGTGTGTCCCTCAGCTCAGCCTGCACCCTCTCCAATCTGGGACCCCTCAAGGAATGTCCAAATGGGCAGTTGGACATCCCTCTCACAATCCAGTACAGCTGGCTCCCAACCGCTTGTCTGCCTGCCTGCCTGCCTAATTGCCCCTAACTGCTTCTGCCTGCCAGCCTGATCACCCCTTAACCACTCCCCTGCCAGCCTGATGGACACCTAACTGCTCCACTGCTGGCTTGATTGCCACTAACTGCCCTCCCCTGCCGGCCTGGTCATCCCCAACTGCCCTCCCCTGCAGGCCTAGTTGCCCCTAACTGTCCTCCCCTGAAGGCCTGGTTGCCCCCAACTGCCCTCCCCTGCAGGCCTGGTTCCCCCCCCCCCCCCAACTGTCCTCCCAGCAGGCCTGATCGCCCCCAACACCATCTTTGACCACATGGGGGCGGCCATCTTGTGTATTGGAGTGACGGTCAATTTGCATATTACTCTTTTATTAGATAGGATGTGCACAATATAGTTATACTATCTAGTAAGACCCAAACATTGCATAGGATGTATTTATACTAAAAATTATTTGTTGTTCATTGGAAATTTAAAATTAATTGGGCATTTGGGTTTTTTTGTTTGTTTGGTTTGGTTTGGTTTTTGCTAACCCGGGCAGCCATACTGAGAAGAAAAGGACTCCCAGGACCTGGGCTACCTTTTCTGTAAGCCTAAGGCAGATAGTCTATGTGGCCCCTTTCACCTGGACCCACAACCACAGCCCAGTCACATTCATCCTTACTAGCCCATTTCCCAGCGAAAGACACCACAAGTAAGGAGGTGGAGGAAAGAGATTTCCCCCCTAAAGTCTATAATATATGTGTCGAATCCTCCCCACCTAGGCTTCCACAGAAAGATGCCTCCTCTCAATGGGAGGTGGCCCAGGCCCCTCCATCCTGTCAACCGTCTATAAGAATAGAGGGAGACTGGGGGAGGGGGGCATCCTGCTTCAGGGTCTCTGAGCTCTAGAACCTTCCATGTTAACCCTCATATACCTACCATCATCAGCACCCTCTTCCACAGGGTGGCAACTCTTTTCCACGGAAGCACAGGTAGCCTATTTCTGGGCCTCTGTTAATTCTTACATAGCAGTGGTGAATGAGTTAAATGATGGGCTCACAAGAAGTTTATAGTACACATGATATTATTTATTCTTTATTTTCCACAATAATATATACTGATATGTGGCATACCAGGACCACAGAGGAAACAGATCAAGTTCTCACTTTCCTATTGCTCAGTCAGACATTCATCAGAAGACAGATCACATCTTTTGAACGGTTATTTAGCTCAGTATCAGAGATGCTTCTGCCTCTCCGAGTGGTTTTCTTTCCTCATGGCCATACCTATAAAAGGCTTTTGCACTTTCTACAATGCCCACTTCAGTGGGCGTTAGTCAGTGTCCGTAGCTGTGATTTTCAAGTTTGTATTTATCAGAATCATCTGGAGGGCTGGTTAAAACACAGGTTGAATTTCTGGTTCAGTAGGTCTAGGTCTGGGGTCAAGCTTGAGGATTTGTATGTGTAACATGAGCCAAGAGATGCTGATGCTGCTGGTCCAGAAACTACACTTTGAGAACCACTGGGCTATCGATTAACTTTCTTATTGTGGCCAGATGTTGTCCTCTCATGGATGTGAGATACCAGTATCCTATTAAAGTGGCCATCAGATACCCTCAAATCAATTTTAGAAGACACACCTGTGTGTCTACATGCACACATGTTATAATATTTATATATCAACTAGAGGCCCAGGGCAACAGGCTCCCTCCTCTCTGGTTCCAGGTGTGTCACCCAAGAACCGCAGCTGCCAAGTCACTGCAGCTCAGCAGCTCCTGCATTGAGCATCTGCCTCTGGTAGTCAGTGCACGTCGTAGCTACCAGTCAGATGGTCAGTCGGACGGTCACTTAGGCTTTTATATATATAGATTACTTTGAAGGACAATAAATCCATATCTAGCTAGTGTTATATTAAATATAGAACACTGTGATTCTCACATATCTTTGCTCTGAGATGGAGAAATTTCTCTCTTTACCTGAGAATACATTTCTCTTCCCACCTCCAAACCACTGTGCATATGATATTAATGCTTAGCACCTTTGCAAGTAAATTAACTGGTAGCTATAAACTGCTAATTACAAAATTGTTTTTCTTATTTTAATTAAATACATATTTTAATAGAAAATTTAACTATAAAGCACCGTCAAAATAAAGCATAGAAGTTACCCCATGTTCCACTGCCCAGAGAACCTCTGTGAATTTTGTATCATGTATCTTTCCCGTCTTTTTTGTTTTTTCTTTTTGGTTGTTTTATGAAATTGGAGCCACACTGTACATACTGTTTTGTAATTTTTTTTTTTTTGCCAAATAATAACTTGTGGGCATTTTCATATGCCAATAAATAAACTTAAGCAATCTGATGTCTAATGATTGCAAGTGTTCTTTCATAAAATAAGGCCATAATTTATTTTGTTTATCCCCTATTGCTGGACATTTTTTGTTCATGTAAACAATGCCAAGAAAAGTTTTCAGGTTAAAGTGCCATCCTGGCTGGTCAGCACAATAGAACTCCATATAATTTTCCATGAAAATAGCTGTAAAGATTTGAAAACATAGCAATTCTAAAAACTTTGATCTATGAACAGTTTAATGCTAGAATCTGGAAGGACTGACTGCTAAATATAAGACAAAAAGAACTGAGCAAGCAAGGAAAACTATTTAAGTTTCAGTTCATGAAGTGCCTGACCACCACTGTGAAACAGGTCCTACCTGGGAAAATAAAAAAATATTCTGTATGTTCTCCCACCGTCTGTTCCCTACTCAAAATTGAAATCTTCACCAAACAGAAAACCAGAAGCTTCTGGGAAATGTTCATCAAAGAGAATTGTATTCCACCCTGGCTGATGTTGCTTGTTAGAGCACCCGCCTACACACCAGAGGGTCGTGGGTTCCATTTCTGGTCAAGGACATGTATCTGGGTTGCAGGTTCGATCCCCAGCCCCAGTTAAGCATGTGCAGGAGGCAACCAACCTATGTGTCTAGAGGTAGATGTTTCACTTGAATTCATCAGCTTCCCTTGTAGTTGTCATGATGTGTAAGAAACTTTGCCATCATACAAGTGGACAGAACCAAGGGAAAGAACACATCTTGTTTGTTGGCATATGCCAAGGTTATAACAAAAGTGAAAAGGAAGCCCCAGTAAGCCTACGAGAAATTGATGCCAACATGGAAGGTCCAGATGAGGAATATAACTATGACATGAGAAGGAGCAGTCATTAAAATGAAGCTCATAAAAGCATTGTTGGTAAAGAAAATAAAGTAGGATTGCCCTTTAATTTTTTTCCTTTAAATTTTTAAATTGAAATTTCTCTGATTTAAAATGTAATATTCATATTTAAAAATGCATATAAAATCAGGGTCAAGAAGAAACACTGGAGCCCTGGCTGGTTTGGCTCGGTGGATAGAGCATCAGCCTGAGGACTGAAGGGTCCCAGGTTCAATTCCGGTCAAGGGCATGTACCTTGGTTGCAGGCACATCCCCAGTAGGGTGTGTGCAGGAGGCAGCTGATCGATGTTTCTCTCATTGATGTTTCTAACTCTCTATCCCTCTCCCTTCCTCTCTTTAAAAAATCAATAAAATATATATGAAACACTGGAGAGGGGACTCACATCTATCAAGTTTTATTATATCAAAATTATCATTTAGCAATAATAATAATAATATATAATATCAAAATTATCATTTAGCAATAGTAATAATAATAATATACAATAGCAGCAGGCACAATTTAATGAGCACTTGTTAATATACTCAGCCCTTTACATGATTATATTTTCTGACTATCCTATCACCCTATAGCAAGTATGGCAAACTCCAGTATCAGATAAGGAAACTGAGGCTCAGAAAAGTTAGGTACTAAGTTTCTTCAAATCTTATGCTGTCAAGCGATTGCGTCAGGATTTGTACATAAGTCTATCTGATTGTTAGACAAGCAATTTTAAGGCGCTGAGCATCTGTATTGAGTACACTGAGTGACCTTACTGGGAATAAAATTACGTAGCTTTGTTGTCATTATTTGATATAGCACATGATTGATTCCTTTCACCCAAGAAGCTTCTAGAAGAAGGTATACAGCATTATAATTCATCTTTATATAAAGTGAGTGTTTCATAGACTTTTGTGAATTAGAATGAATAACATTTATAATGCTCTTTATAGTTTGCTAAATACAAACCTTAAACATTATTTCCTGAATTCTTTATCCAGCATTTTACCACCTGGTGGAACCACCAACTCCTGAGTGAATAGTCCCAGTTTTCACACGTGTACGAATACGTTAAAATGTTTGAGCAGTAGTCTGGTTGCTCATCCCCCGCCCCACCTGCACACACTTATCTTCCAGAAATACATTTGAATAAAAAATATGGTTCTTTTTTCCCCCTTTATTTATTTGGTAAGCTGTTTTTAGTAGAAAGGTTTCACTTCAAACACAGTGTCTAGAATAGCTTTTTCTCACAGCTTTCCCTCTCCACTAAACTGTAGCATTATACGCATGTGTGCCTCCATCAACTTGACCTTGCTAACAGGATAAACTAAATGTCATTCTTGGTTTTGGGCTCCAACGATATTAAATATGACTATTGGCCTGTGCAACATTTCATAAGAAAAGAATGTAGATCCCTTATATTTTCCTTGTGATACGTGAGAAGAGGAAAGGAAAGAAGGTTCAGTATGGTTGTATCAGGCGCAATTGGTTCAGCTTTTATAACAGAAACATCCCAATTAACAGTGTCTTAAATGGCATAGGAGTTTATTTTTTAATGTATACTAGTCAGAGCTATCACAACCCATGAAATTGTCAGGGTTGTTCTTCAAGTTTTTCTGCCTTCATCTCTACATCGTGCCTTCATCAGCATTGCCCATGAGTCACATTTATTGCAAGTGGGAAGGAAGAAAAGAAGGACAGGTTCTTTCCTATTAAGGATACAACCTGGAGGCTGCAAAAGTCATATCCCGTTGGTGAGGTCTAGCTGCAAGTGAGCCGAGGAAGGTAGATTTATTTGGATGGCCATGTGCCACCAATTGTACAATAAAAGGCACCTTAGCCTAAGATGAAAAGAATTCTGGAGATTGGTTGTTTAATAGTGTGAATGTACTTAATATTATTAAACTGTATACTTAAAATGCTTAAGGTGGTAAATTTTATGTTATGTGTATTTTACCACAATATAAAACTTAGGGAGAAAAAGTGCCTTAAGGCTAGAAGTTAAGACACATGAGTTGTAGTCCCATCTATGACTTTGGGCGATTTTAACTTTATTGGACCTGAGATTTTTCATCTATCTTTATAGTGAAACCATTATAGATTACCCTTTTTTAAGGTATAACTCACCTCTATGTTACCTATTTATTTTTAGTAAAAGTGAATTTATTGGAAAAAGGAATAGGAAACTAGAATATGGACAACTAAACTGGGTAAAAGAACTACTACTTATTCATTTACCAGGTCCAGTCTTGTCCACACTACCATTGTGGTGAATTAATTCTAACTGTTCCATGTCTTCTCACTGTTTACACTAAAATTTGTTAAGTCCTGGAAGAGAGTATCCTCACTGGCACAGCCTAGATTGTACGTATGCCCAGGGCAGGAAAAGGGTGGACCTGGACATTATTGGAACATAGGTGATACCTCTCACCAACACTCCTCACAATGCAGAACACTCACAAGAATAGAATACCTGATGGTCAAAACAACACTAGCCACTTTTTCTCTTTTCTCAAAATTTGCTTCTCTGTCAGCTTCCATCACACCACTTTCTCCTAGTTTTCTCCTGTTTCTGTAACTTCTTTGGTCTCCTATGCTTTGCTTTCTCTTTCTGATTCGGAGATGTCTGAGTTCTTTAAGGGACTTCTATGAGGCCTCAGCTTTTATCAGTACACATCAAAAGTCAGATTTTTATTGCAGCTTTAAATATGATGGTGTAAGTCTATATCTTAAAATTCTCCTATTTAAAACAAAATTAAAAGATACTGATGTATTTTTTTTTGTATGTGGAAATAAGAAGGTCATTTCTCAGTAGCAATAGAAAAGTCTATGATGTTGTCAACAGGCAATGCTTTCAATAAATATCCAAGCAACAGTAATTTCAATATAAATGTTCCAGATGGTTTCATCCCAGCTTTCTCACCCCTATGTACTTATATATAACTAGAGGCCTGGTGCACGAAATTCATGCACGAGGGGGGGGGGTGCCCTCAGCCCAGCCTACACCCTCTCTAATCCGGGACCCCTCGGGGGATGTCCGGGGGGGGGTCCCGGGGATAAGGCCTAAACTGGCAGTCAGACATCTCTCTCAGACTGCTGGCTCCTAATTGCTCACCTTTCTGGTTGCCCCTAACTGTCCCCCCCACCCACACCGGCCTGATTGTTCCTCACTGCCTCTGCATGCTGGCCTGATCTCCCCTAACTGTCCCCCCCCCCTGCTGGCCTGATTGCCCCCAACTGCCCCCCTGTGCTGGCCTGGTCGCCCCCAATGGCCCCCCTCTGCTGGCCTGGTCACCCCCAACTGCCCCCTCTGCCAGCCTGGTCACCCCTAACTGCCCCCCTGCCAGTCTTGTCACCCCCAACTACCCCCCCACCAGCCTAGTTGCCCCTCACTCCTCCCCTGCCAGCCTAATTGCCCCCAACTGTCCCCCCTGCTGGCCTGGTCGCCCCCATCTGCACCCCCCCGCTGACCTGGTCGCCCCTAACTGCCCCCCCCACCAGCTTGGTCACCTCTTACTGCCCTCCATGCCAGCCTGGTCACTCCCAACTGCCCCCCACCTGCCATCCTGGTTGCCCCATGCAGCCTGCTGTTCAGTCATTCGGTCGTTCCTCACTAACCCCCCTGCTGGCCTGGTCATAGGCAGCCATCTTGTGAGGGCATGAGGGTTAATTTTTATATTACCTCTTTATTATATACGACTAGAAGCCTGGTTCATGAAATTCATACACGGGGGTCGGGGAGCCCTCAGCCCAGCCTGTACTCTCTCGCTATCCGGGACCCCTCAGGGGATGTCTGACTGCCAGTTTAGGCCCAATCCCACAGGGATCCCTATGGGATCATCCCTAAACTGGCAGTCAGACATCCCTCTCCCAATCCAGAACCACTGGCTCCTAACTGCTCTCCTGCCTACCTGCCTGATCACCCCTAACCGCCTCTGCCTGCCTGCCTGATTGCCCCTAACCACCTCTGCCTCAGCCCCCGTGCAGCAGCTTCGTCCGGAAGGACATCCAGAATGGCGCCCCGGAAGGTTGTTCGGCCTTCCGGTCTAATTAACATATTACGCTTTTATTATTATAGGTAATATGTACATTCATCCCTCCAAGAGCTGATGTTTTTAATAAATGTAAAGGGATATTTTTCTGACTTGACTCAGGATCCAAGTGGCAACTGTGAGAACAACACTCACTCCCAAGCCAGCACAAGTATCAGATGGCTTTCACTGAAATTCATGGGGACTTTCATTTGGTGACTAGTTTAGAAGGAAAGCATTTGCTTGAGGGCAGAGTCCAGAAAATACGGAGTGGAGATGAGGACTCTAGAAGAGGTGATGTAGGTCTGTGACTTACTTAGCTCTCAGGGCTGAGGTTGGGTCTGTCTGGTGAAGTGTCTGAGGGCTACAACCAGACAGAACAACTTCCAGGAGGGACTTGGTGAAGCTCCGGGCAGAAGCAGGTCCGCTTTAGGTTCTCAGTGACAAAGTGTGGCATGCAGTAGTTTGAGTTAAGACATTACTAATAGAGTAGCCCTTCAATAATGTTAGTGTGGGAGCTGGTAGAATGTTTCATAAAGAAATCTATGTGATGCCAAGAATACATTCCTTTAAAATACAGTGGGATTTCATTGACCAATTCTGGCAAGCAGGCCAGGTATTTTGTAGTTTCAGAATCAAAATTAAAGCATGTATAGGGCTAAGTAAAACCCATTCTTTCACAAAGTTCTTTTCCGTGTGAGTTATGGTCTATTGCAGAGATTTTAAAATACTTTTATTTTAGGATATTTAGACATCACAGCACAAAATGGGATTTTTTCCCCTTAATTTTCCTGTGTAGTGTCTCCATAACATTTTTTTGTTTGTTTTCCCAATGTACAAACTCTGCTAACCATTTGTGTACATCTGCATTTATTTAGGCACTGGCTTTGTTAATATCTGCACCAGTCTTCTAGATCTCCAGGCATCACTCGTTCAATGAATATCCTGAGGTTTGTCAGGCAGTCTTCTGCATCTCATGTTTCTCTAAGGGGAAAAGAAGAGCTTCCATTTATTATACCATTGGCTCAATAGAAAGACATTATGTTGGAGATTCATGGAATTGTCATTGACTGAGAATTTTTGGTGGTATGTGAGAGTATTTCAGCCAAAATAGTAAAGGAGATTTAGGTAGAAGTTGCATTTCTGGAAATGTATTTATTAATTCTGGTCTGGGTTCTGGCACAATTTGGCTATGTCTCGAGTTGAGTGGGAATTAATGTCTCGAGGCCTCAGACTTGTGATAGGGAAATTGATCTAAATAATGTCTTGTAAAGGGCGCATTATGTGAAACACAAATCCTGTGAGATGCTCCTTTTCAAAAGGCGCCTGCATTTAAATGAGTTTGGAAAATACTAGGTCTTATCAATGCCCCTGCTTCACGTCTATGTGACCATTATCACAAATCAATTGAGTGATTTAGTCATAGAATCCTTTTTTCAGGATTAAAATCCAGATAAAGCACTTTTAAAAAGGCTGGGGTAAGGTTCTATATACCTATTTCCAACTAAGAAAACTACTTTAAACGTAGTAGTTTTAGCCCTTATGAAAATTATTGGGAAATGACAATATTACAAAAAACAAATTATAAGTAAACTAAGACTTCAAGAAAACAAATCTTAATTTTTACGGGCCAATAGTAAACGCACAAAAGTTTTGTCACCAAATTGTTTTTACGAATAAAAAAATAATTTTTGCGCAGAAGTTTCTCCCTGTATCTAGAGCGTGATATTATTCTAGCAAATAATGTCATTCTGCTAATTTTTAGGTCATTCTTTTACTTTCACACTTTGGCCATTCTTTGTTAGGGTGTAGCCAACATAAGTAAATGGACATTTCAAACTTTCAGTGACTACTCCTTCAAGACGTAGCCATTGGCCTGTAGGCGCAGGGGACTATTCTGTATACACACTTGTATGCATCTCTTGTACCAACTTCCTTGGGATATTTGGCCAAACCATTTCACCACTCCGGGGCTTCGTCCCCGGGACTAGAAAAGAACACCACTGATCTCATCATCGTGCCGCCTATTTGTAACCTGTGCCGTCTGCTAAGGCTAAAGGGACTTGTGTGCCCATGTGGATGTGCTGATACAAACTTACTGGCTCCTTCTGCTTCGGGAACTTTAGACAAAAAGACAAGCTTTAGATTGTGCCTTTAAAATAATTAGTTGAAAATGAAAAAACAAAGTTGTTATGAGTTTCATTTCTTTCCAATGATGTCAGTAAATTTACTTGAAGTTTTAGCTATTTAGTGGGTTGTCCTTTGGAAGAGCCCTAATCTCTCTGGTTGAATGAATGAATGAATGAATGAATGAATACAGGTAGGAAGGAAGGAAGGCTATTGTCCCAATGAACCAAGCAGAGGATTTCCCTCTCTGTAGCAATAGTTTTTCATTGATCCAAATAATATTTATATTAAAATAGAAATTAGATACCAAACACGAAAACTACATAAAGCAAGAGCTGAAACAGCATACTTGTGGCCATAGTGTCCCAGAAGAGAAGAAATTCCTTCCCCTTCTCATTTTCTCTCATCCTGGTGGTGACCCCAAATCTGAGAGTAAGAGGAAGTACTGGATTTCTTTTGTCTTTTCCATTAGAATGGTTCAAACAGCTTAGTCATCACTGGCAATAAATTGTTTTGCCTTCAAACCATTTCTCTTCCCTTGCAGTCTTTGGACATTAAGAACCTTGCTTTCTGCCAATAGTGCCACTCTAGGGAGTCTGTCCACCATTTTTTTTTTATACTAAGTTTGATCTTATTTCAGAAATACATGCATAGATCTAAGTTATGCCTTCAACCAGCTGACTGCATATATTTTTATTACACTTGGCTCCAAATAGTTCCAGCATGTTGTTAGGCCCTTTTTCGTGTTCTAGAATGTTGACTGGAAGATATAGAGTTCCTTATTTTTCCAAGATTAGTGGAACCATTTGCAGTTTGAGGGACATTTGAGTTGGGAACAAAAAGGAGGGAGAAAGAGAAGGATGATGATGAGGAGAAGATGAAAAAGAAACAGAAGGGAATGGGGAAAAGGGAGAAAGAGAGAGAATTCTAAGCCAGATAGTTTGTAGAAGGTAGTAAAGAGATTGTCTTTTTCTTTACTGAACAGTAATGAGATATAATGTACGTATTATTCACCCATTAAGTGAAACAATTTCAGTGAGTTTTGACGAATTTATTTATCGGTGTATTTACCGATTAGTGGATATTTGGTTTTGTTCAAAACATCCACAAAAAACATTTGGTACACACTAACAGGTCCTTGAATTTGGTTCTGCCCAAATGTCGATGCTTAGAAAATGGCTCTGGGTTCCAATAGTCCATAATGTTTATTTATACCTTTGGATTACAGGATTCATACATAAAAATAATATTTTATTGGTCCAATAATTGTGATTTGGCTGTATTGCCAATAATCTTTTGTGTGTTAGTAGCTTAGCTGGTAATGGCACATGGGGTTAGATATGGACACATGGACGTTTGGTACGGGATCAAATATCAAGGAACTTTTGGTGTGGACCACATGTCTTTATGGATATTTTGGACAGGACCAAACGTCATGTGAGGCTACCACCACAGTTGATAGAACACTTTTGTCACCCCAAAAAAGATTCCTGATACCCATTATACCCAATTCCTCCTAAACCATTGCCTCAATAACCACTAATATGCTTTCTGTCACTATAGGTTGATGTTGCCTGTTGCAGGATTACATGTAAATAGAATCATACGGTATATACCCTTTTGGATCTGGCTTCTTTTCATTCAGTATGTTTTTGCAATTCATCCATACTGTAGTACATATCAGTGACTCATTCCTTTTTATTGCTGAGTAGTATTCCATAGTCTAGATGGGCCACAATTTGTTTATCCATTCACCAGCTGATGGCCATGTAGGTTGTTTAAAGCTTAGGGCTACTATGAGTAAAGCTGCTATAACATTTGCATACATGTCTTCGTGTGGACATATGTTTTCATTTCTCTTGGGTGAGCATCTAGGAGTGAGATGGCCTGGTCATTGAGTACCAACTTAAAAAAACAGAAATACAGCGAATGCTCTCTAAATCACTGTTTCTTCTGTTTTATGATATCCACTGAGCTTTCTCAGCTCCCCCGAAAGGTGCCCACTTTCAATGAACATGAATAGAACTGTTTGAAGACAGGAGAAAGGAAGCAAAGTGGACATTTATTTGATCAATGTCTTCTGCTTAGATTGTGCCTCCACACTGTTCCAAAACCCTGTTGAGTTGTGGAGTGAGCAATAGCACAGTATGGAAGATATAACAATATGCCTTTAATCTGAAAATTAAAGGGTTGGGCCTTTAATCTGAAAATTGGTAGCCTCTAATATGGCATTTTCAAAGGTAGAAAAAAAATCTTTCTCCAATGTTACTTTCCCTGTTAACAGAAGCCCACTTCAGAGGCTCTGGCTTCCCAATCCAAGCTCTTAAATAGTATGAGTGAATCCCCTGACATTTCGTGGGTATGAGTCTCAGAGTTTTAAGAATCTGCATTTTTTAAAAGCACCAAGGGCATTCCTCTTTAGACCACATAAGAAAGCCTTAATCAGTATGTGGTTTATCTCAGGTAAGCAGTTATCTGGAAAATGTTCTGTTAGCCTCTTCCACCCCATTCACATTTCTAGTAGTCCTGGGATTTTCTGCTGTATTTGAAAACTCTTTGTCAGAAAGTTATGTTAAGAATAACTACTAGTGATGGAGATTTGAGAAACCCAAAGGCAACTTGGCACCAGTGAGAGGTTGGAATCAGTGGATAAATAGCCTTTCCATCCCTTAGGGGGCAATTCCGTGTTTCATTCTACATGGTTCCTCTGAGTCTCTAGTGGGATTCAGCCCCAGTTGCTCTCCTTGGAATCTATGATTAACACACATTTCATCGGCTTTTTTTTCCTTCCCTGTCTCACGTCATCTTCCTTCACTCTTGTCCCAACTGCTTCTTTATGTGTTTCTTTTTATTCAGCTGGCAGGATTTAGGTCTCAGTTAGTCAGCCATTATCACAGTCTCTAAAACTCAGTGGCATTCAGCATACATATTACTCTTATTGTCATGAGTCTGCAGTTTCCATGTAGAATCAGCTGATCCAGGGTGGGCTCAGCTGGGCTCTGCTTTTATCTGGGCACTTGTCAGAGCTTGTCTCTCACTGTGAGCTGGACTCTGGTCAGCCCCACGTGTGTTTATGGTGGCCCTTCCCCTGAGGGCAAGTCACTACCTAAGCCGTTTATGGCTCTGCTTGCCGCAAGGCAGCTAACATTCGGCAAAAGCAAGTTACCTGGCCACACCCAGAATCAAAGGATGGGGAAATAATTTTGGCTAAGGCAAGGATGGGATGTAAATCCAAACACGTGAGAATCGGGTATTGTAGCCAATTACTCAACCTGTCACAAAGCCCTGACTAGTTGAGAGGAAGAATGGTCTTATTTAGTGGTTCTCAAAAAGTTTATCTGGAAACCTGGGAGTCCCTGAGACCTTTGAAGAGGTCTGCAAGGTTGAAACAATGTTCATAATAATAACTGTTTTGATTTATTTACTCACTAGAGGCCTGGTGCACAAAAGTTGTGCACTGAGAGTGGGGGTGTGTGTCCCTCAGCCCGGCCTGTGCCCTCTCGCAGTCCGGGAGCCCTCAAGGGATGTCCAACTGACGGCTTAGTGCAGGTTCTCTATGTAAGAAGGAATCATTTGGGTCCTTGTGGTCTTGGTTTACTTCAACAGGACTCTCTAGGCAGAATCATTTCCTGAAGGGCCATCAAGCCAAGTGCCAATTTAATCTCGAATCCTCAAAGGAAAAGCGTGCAGTTGTCAGTGACGTGTCCTCTCAGGATGGAAATGAGGCAGATCTAGCTTTCTGCTGGGCCAGGAAGCATTGATTTTAGTAGAGAACAAATGTTATCTCAGTCTAATCAATCTCACAGAGCAGATGGGTACGGCAATTAGTGCAAAAACAATTTTGCCAAGAATATTAACACTTCTTGAGTTTATCAAGAAGGGGTGAAGTTTCTAGCCAATAATTTTCTAAATTTTTATACTAGTTACTGGTGAGCAACAAGTTGTAGGATCTCTGGTCTAATGCTCTTGTGTAGGCCAATGAACTCATTAGGTTCTTCATACACATCAAGTGAAACATGGAATTGGGAATTAAAGAATTTCTAATATATGCTCCAACTCTCCTGAAAAATGTTGAAATGATTATTTCGTTTTGACACAAGTTATCTAGAAAATTCCTTTAGTTTTCTACCTTTCCAAACCTAGGCACAGCTTAATTGTCTAGAGCAGCGGTTGGCAAACATTTTGTATACAGGTGCTAGAGAGCGAATATTTTAGACTTTGTGGCCAGATGGCCTCTCACACAACCATTCTAATTCTATTGTTGTACCACAAAAGCAGCCATAGAGAATAAGTAAATGAATTGGGTATGGTTGTATTCCAGTAAAACTTTATTTACATAACAGGTAGCAGACTGGATTTGGCCCATAGATCATAGTTTGCCCATCACTGATCTAAGACATTGGTAATAGGGTACTTATTGGAATCACCAAATTTAAAAATAGACAGTGTTTTCAAAATCATCAAAAGGGGTCAGTGAGCCATGTCATTTTCTTTTTTCTTTTCTAATACTTATAAAAATATGCAGAAGTTATGCTTCTCCTTTGAGTAATCTCACTTACCAGCCAGTCTTCCTATTTCCTCCCAACATCTTCATTCTTCTCTTCCTGCGTCCCTGTTCTTTCTCCTGGCTCCCTTCTCTTCTTCCCTTTGTTTTATTTTTTAGCATAATTCTTTTCCTACTATCTTTCCATAGTTGAACTTTATTTTGGTCAAATAAGATTTTATGGCATAGCCTGACACCTAATCAAGAGTTGAGTGTTAAAGCTATGACCCTTGTGGCAAATAAGGATAAAACAATGATTGCCAAGGCAAAATCAATAGTTGCATTTTGAGAGATGAAAGATTTGTTGGGAGCCATATCCACTGAGGGCAGATATATAAAAACTCTGTCTAGTTTCATTATCAATAATAAAATAATAATAACATACCTCCCTTATAAGGTGGTTATTTGGATTAAATGAATTTATTATAAAGGGTTTAGAACAGTGCTAGCACATAAGTTCAGGAAGGGGGCAAGGATATCTGCTTTCATCATTTCTATTTAACATTTTACTAGACATTCTAGAAAATTAAATCAAGCAAAGAAGATATTTAGATTGGAAAGAAGAAATAAAACTATTTGTAGATGACATAATTGTCTCTATAGAAAATTTGATGGGATTCTACAAAAAAGCTACTAGAACTATTGTGAATTTAGACTAGGTTGCAGGATAAAAGATCAATATATAAAACAATGAATTATGTTTCTATATACTAGGAGCAAACAACTGGAAATCAAAAATTTTTAAAAAAATGTACAATGGAATCAAAAGTATAAAATAATTTGTGGATAAACCTGACCAGATGTGTTAGAACTATACACTGAAAACTATAAAACAATGCTAAGATAAATGAACAAAGAGTTAAATAAATGAAGAGAAAACGCATGTTCATGAAGACTCGATATTGTTAAAATGCCAGTTCTTCCCCAAATGATCTATGCAGTTTAAGCAACTGAATCAAAATCCAGCAGATTTTCTGGGGTGAAAATGATGAGCTGAGTCTGACATTCATAGGGAAAGGAAAAACCCAGAAGCAACAAAACCACTTCGAAGAAGAGAGTAATAAAGTTTAAAGATGTAGATTATCTGCAGGCTTATTATGAAGCTACTAGAGGCCTGGTGCATGAAATTTGTGCACTCGGGGGTGGGGGTGGGGGTCCTTTAGCCCAGCCTGTGCCCTCTTGCAGTCCAGGAGCCCTCAGGGGATGTCTGACTGACACAGAGGCGGGAGAGGCTCCCACCACTACCGCTGTGCTCGCCAGCCATGAGCCTGGCTTCTGGCTGAGCAGCACTCCCCCTGTGGGAGCCCACTGACCACCAAGGGACAGCTCCTGCGTTGAGCATCTGCCCCTGGTGGTCTGTGCGTGTCATAGTGACCAGTCGTTCTGCTGTTCGGTCGATTTGCATATTAGCCTTTTATTATATAGGATAGTAATTAAGACTGTGAGGTCTTGGTGGAGAGAACAACAAACCAAAATAGAAAGTGACACACACATACCTATGGTCAATTTATTTTTTACAAAGATGCAAAGGCAATTCAATGGAGACAGAATAGTCTTTCAAACAAATGGTACTAGAAGAAATGCAAAAAAAAAAAAATTTTGATCTATACCTTGGTACTTTGTCACATATAAAAATCAACTCAAAGTGGATTGTGGATTTAAATGTAAATCGTAAAACTATAATACTTATAAAAGAAAAGATAGAACATTTCTTTGCCCTTGGATTAGGCAAATATTACTTAGATACAGCAGTGAAAGCAAGACCTTTAAAAGAAAAAAAAATGTTAAATTGGACTTCACCCAAATAAAGAACTTTCTGTTCTTTAAAGGACATTGTTAAGAGAATGAAAAGACAAGCTATAGACTGGCAGGAAATAACTTGCAAATGCCTCTACGAACTTTGATGTTTCTAGTCCAGAAATATTAATTAAATTTAGTTCTTCACTTGAAAAATAAGTTTACTGGACTCTACCAATTGGACTATGAATTAATTTAATGTAGTTTAAAATATAAGCATAACCTAATGCAGTTAACTTTTTATGTTATTTCTATTTCTTGAGGCACATGCTCCTATTTAGAGTTTTGTGTGGTTCCCACCCCCCCCCCCCCCCCAGACTAAAAAGATTCTTGTCCTTTTTAATTTAGCTTTTGTGGGCATGTTGCGAGTATTCTGCCTCGCTACATATTTCAGGTCTATTGTACAGCCAGCCCTTCATTTCTCTGCTTCTCACCTGTTTCTGTCTATTTATTTGTGTATAAGATGTCAAAGGAAAATGAAAAGTAACACCTCAAAATACCACCTTGAAAAAAGAAAATGCCAACAAATTCTTTTCTGCACCTGAAGCTTTTAATTCTTTAATCCACCATGGAATGTTGCTTAATTACATATTTTATTATGCATAACTGAAAATTATGTACTTTAGTTTAAACAATGATATGAAAGCACGCATTGTTTATAAATAAAGAGAGGCTGGTTTGTCTCTCTTTTTTATGGTACAAATATTTGTGGAATTCTCACAGGTTCTCCTTCTAAAAGTGCCTTTTTGAGGATTCTCAGAGGGCTCTGAGAAAAACTTCAAGTTTTAGTATTTTTTATTTTTAGAAATAAGAAAATTCAGTACTTTGCAAAAAAAGTAAGATAATGAGCAGGAGCCATCAAACAGTTTGGATATTTCCTTAACTTTAACAAGTTTTACAAAGTATTTATTGATAAAAATGTTTTTGAACTGGGTAATGAATCCTTGGGAGTTCATTATTCTATTTTTTTTTTTCATGTGCATTTGAAAATTACTATAACAAAGTGCATGTTGTTGTTTTTTGTTTTTGTTTTTTAATTTGGTGTATATGGATCTTATACCAGGATGGCAGTTTGGGGATAGATATTTCATGATGAAACATTTCATATACTTGATTTCAATTACTTTAGTGATAAACTTTTTACATTAGCAAAATACATGTTATATTTCTGAAACATCTGAATTGCAATTAATTTTTCCTATATTTTCTAAATTTGAGAAAGTTATTTTTTAAAGGAGAAAGTAGAGATGGAATTTGTAGATAGGAGAGTTGGGTTTAAAGACCAATGTGGCCACTTAGCTGAACAAGGGAGTTACCCTGCCTCTCTCTTCCCGCCTCTTTGAAGTGGGAATGCCAGCGCCCTCCTGACACACTTCCTGGTGGAATGGAGACACGTTTGTGGCACTGCCTAGTAAAACGAAGCCTTCAGCATATGTGGTGCTATTATCACTTTAAGCATATTTGACGAGGATGTTAGGGTGGGGGTCCTCAGAAGGGAGGAAGCCTTTGTATGAGATGGTAAAACAAATATTTGGAAATTAAAATTGGAAACAAAGGGGGAGTAGCTGAAACCGGACCCCACATTAAGATGCTGTGGGACAGGTTGTGCTCTGGACAAATGCTCATTTTGCATCATATTGCCACAGACTCAGCGAATTAACGGACACATTTGCATATTTGAACCTTGTCAACATTTTCACCTAACAGGTACTGTAAGTGGCAAATCAGAGCAGCACCTGGAACATCATTTGTTTTTTGGGCCCAAGGGCATGAATTAGAGACTGTCACTGGACTGAAAGCTTATTTGAGTACTATAAAAAGCAAATATTCAGGAGTAGTAAAAATGTTCAACTAGCAGTAAAGAAGTAATGCTTAACATTTCATCTAGTGCAAAACACATCACGGGAGTTTCTTTGTGTTTATTTTGCAAGGCAACAAATAATATACTGCTCTAAGGCATTCCCCCATTAGCCACCTTATTGTGGAGAACAGGGCCCAGGTCATGTGCCTTTGATCACAGTAGGGATATTAGCAGTTTAAAATAGTGGATGAAAGAAAATGACAATATAGTCAGGCCGATGTGGTACAGTGGTTGAGTGTCAACCTATTAACCAGGGGGTTGCGTTTTGATTCCCCAGTGTGGGGCGTGCAGGAGGCAGCTGATCAATGATTCTCTCTCATCATTGATGTTTCTCTCTTTCTCCTCCTTTTCTCTCTGAAATCAATGAAAAAAATGTTTTTGAAAAAAGAAAATGACAATATATAACCTTGATATAAGCAAGAAACCATAATGGAATTGTGGAATTATTTTTGATAAAATTAAAGTTGGAAGTGCATAATCCACATAAGTAGGGTAATGTAAGAAAGGCTTAAAAATGTTGCTCATCTTTTAAACAGTAATTCCAAACTATTTTTATTTAACATTTGGTATCAGAAACAGGGATAGTATTCTGGACATACACCTTCCACCACATTTTTTAAATAAGGGTACTGTATATTTTCATCAAAAACGTGTATTAATAGATTGTAGCTTAGCCTTTGTCAAAAAACATGCAAGTAGTATTTACATTAAGAGGATTGCCCCAGAAGAAACACCAAATCCATAATGCACCCCCTTCAAAAGTAAAGAATAGTTATTTGTAAGGTAAACTATAGCATCAGTATCTTCTGATATTTTAGATATGATTTATGTTTTTGGACCTCCATTGGTTTCCACCTACCATGCAAATGTCTGGCTTGTTTTAACACCGTAGTCCTTTCTCTATAGGTTATTTGATAGGGTTTATACATTTTAATTGCTCTTTTTGAAAATATCACCAGGCAGTTCAGAATAGCTCATTTATTGATAATATTGTGACATTCAAGGACCTTAAAATTGGCTGATGATAACAACAGGGAATAGGGCAGACTTTCATAACGGAATGTATGGGATTGTCATTTTTACTCAATCTTGAACCATTTGAAAATGTTTTCTACTCAAGCTATATATTTTAGATAAACATAGATATAGATAGCACTACTTAGAAAAAAGAAACACTTCTTTTAAGCTCAGAATTCATTGGGGCTAAATGTTAATCTATACACACTTTATACATAATATGTACAGACTTTGTAACCAAGTGCCACACAACTAGGGCACGCATACATATTAGTTACCTTGGTTGTCAAAGGTTACTTGTCAACTCTGCATATTTTGTGCCAAGGAGATACTATCAACATTATTTTTTGCATAATGTGCAAGTATTATATGGCCACAGAGTGTAATACAAATTAGTGGCAAAGTGCTGAGGGGAGGAATCCATGACAGATTCAGATGCGCAAGGTTGAATATTACCCGTAAACTACCTGACTCTGCTAAGGTCTTCGCAGCACGAAGCGCTATGTCATGCCCCGCTTTTAAAGTCTCTGATAAACTTGGACACAATGAAGTTTGTTCAAGGAATTTTACCATAGCCGCCAGCAGTAAGACTGGTATGAGCGATATGTGGCATTGGGGAAGCAATGTGGAAGATCACCCAGACAAATTTTCCCAAGACATGCCATCTTTCCTGAAAACAATTTTACTCTATTATGACCATGATTGTTTACTGACATGTGCTATTTTTTTTTGGGGGGGGGGAGGGGGGAGGAGGGTATTAAAATGTCATATTAGTGGAATTAGGGCTGCCAAGGTTAAAGGGCCTAAGTAAGAATTTTGTTAGTATTGTTGATTTCTTACACACACCCATCAATTCCTTGAGAAAATTATTGCGTAAGTTAGGTTATTGGGAATGGGAAAATCATATTTGCAACCCAATTTCTCCTTTCCCCCCAAAAATTAAATATCATACCTCTGACACCTGTTAAGTGTTGGGCTGGTTAAAAAAAAAATAGTCTCTGTTCTAAATTTTCTTTAACATCTGAAAAAAGAAAGAGGAAGATATAGAGTTTTCTTAAAAACTTCATAGCATACTAGTTTCTATTTGTTTTACTTATTTTTAATACATGAAATCTTATGTCTATTCTAATTCAAATTCCTTTTGCTCAAATTCTTTCCTAAACTCTAGGGAGCAAGAATGTTTAAAGGTTTCCTCACTTAATAAAATAACTGAAAACTTTTCAATCAATTTTAGGTCTGCAGCAAACCAGCTGCCTTCACAGTAGTTCAGCTGTGCTTTAAAAGTAAATAGTACTTTTGAAAACTGAATTCGGAGTTTTCAATGATCCCATTTCAGTTTCCTAAGTAAAAAGCTCAACACTAACGCAACCCAGTTGACTACCAATGAGCTTATCAGGGCCTAGGGCACTGGCAGGAAAAGAATGGGGCATTTCAGAACCAAGTTTTAAGGAATTCAGATACCCCTATTAACATTGAGGAAACCTAAAAACAAAACAAACAAAAAAAACAAAACAAAAAATAAACAACAAGCAAGATATAAAGTGCATAGAAAAAGAAAATAATCAAAAACGGCAACATTGGCCTCCGACCTTCCCATGACCATCAGCACACCCTAATTTTGTATCTTGAAAATTGTGTTTAAATTCCAGGTGTGTTATTCACATTTTCTTCATGAACCGAGTTAAACTTATATTCCATTTATAACTTTTAAAAATACATTGCTTATTAAGGAATATTTATACAAAAGGTCCCTTTTACCTTACTTATTTTGTTATTAATGGCCTTTAAAAATATGCGTACATTAGCTTAAAAAAAGCGTTGCCATAAGTGAAGTACTGTGGAATAAATGCAGATGAATCCACTTTCTAAGCACGTAACTGCTAGAGGCTGGATTTATGTTTTTGCCAGCGAGTCTTTAGACCATCCTGCTATCTGTTTATTAAGCAAAGTGTTAACCCCAACAGGTTATGATCTTCATAGTTAAACTTTAAAAAGGAGCATGTGTTTGTGATTTAAATTTACAGTGTTTCGAGTGACTTTTCTTTTCAATTGCTCTTTTAAGAATCAGTAAAATATCATCAAGAAAGTATGAACATGCACCTACCCAAGAGGACCACCTTTGACTCTGGGAAGTTACTCCACATAAGCAGACAAACCCTACCATGTCATACCATACAAACAATTTTAATTGTGTAGTTACAGTCAATAACCACTCCTAATCAGAATATTTCTGCATAAAGAAAATTGTGATACACGTATAAAAACAGCCAGCTGTAACAAAATAGCTGGTGTTTTCATAGCCATAAACTCATAAAAAAGAAATACACCTTTATACAGAAATTTTATACAGATGTAGCTTTAAAATTGATTGTAAACCAAAGGAAGACACATTGCAAACATCAATTATTTTCACATTAATTGCATAATTTTCTAAGGTGATCTATTAGTTTTATTTACCTAAGCTTATTTGCATGATAGTAAAAATTGCATACAACAATAAGAGTGAAGCTTATAGTATGAATTGCTTGGATAACATAGAGCACTTTTTATAGGCAACTGTGTAAAGCACATTTTCTCTATTTAAAACTTTTAAGACACTTTGTTTTACTGCCCATCAAAATACATTTATAAATAGAAAAAGAATCAGTATGGTAACAAGAGAAGCAATATTACATTTAACGGAAACTTCCAAAAAATTAATTACAACATGATGCTGCAGGATCTACAAATAAATAATGAGGACTAAACTGTGTTTCACATTTTCTTTTCATTTAAAAAAATTATGTAACAATGAGAATGAAAAAAAAAATTACAGTGAACTTTTATTTCCAAAATAAAAACAAGTTTGAATTACGGCAGTGCCATATAATACAAGGCATTTGTTGGCATATGTCATCTTTAAACTGCATTCCACAGTCTATAGTTCTTTTGTAACATACAATAGAGTAACAAACTCTTTTTTTTTTTTTCCTTTTAAAATAAGGGGCGAGTTTCCAAAGATCAGTGTGGAGTGTTACAGAAATAATGAAAGGAAGGAACTCATAATCACAGAAGTTATAATGCTTGTTTGAGGCTCCAGAATAATCATCATCATTTTTTTAAAAAAATCACTGGTATCATGCTGACGGGGGGGTACACACCTCGGTGCGTCCCGAGAACACAAATCTGAACTTTTAATACCAAACAATCCTCAATGCTTCACCTGGGGCTGCCGAGCAGTTTGTAAAAATCAGAGTAAAACATTTAGTGCAGTCTGTCTTATCCCTTCTCAACTTTCCTGTTTGTGCAAGTTTCTGAAGATGCGTTGGCCAAACCATGAGCAACCAAGGTTTCTGCGCGCGTACAGGTGGCGTTTCCTTGTGTTGGTCAATAACCAGTGGCAATGCTGCATGAAAATAATACTTTGTGTCTCAGTCTTTCAAGTCGGCGTTAATGTCCGTGTTCCCTTCCACCGCGAGCTCGTCCTCGAGCTTCACCGAGAAAAGGGTGTTAGCGTTTTTGTCTTGCACGCTCTCTTCCAGATCCTTCAGCAGCTCCTCCTCTTTGTATTCGGCCACGTCCACCTCGAGGCCGGCGTTGTCCTTCAGCTTGCCGTGGTGCTTGAGATAGTACCGCTGGTTCTGAAAGAACTTGATGATGGTGAACTTGGGCAGGTCCAGCTGGGCGGACAGAGTCTGGATGGCCTCCTCGTCCGGGTACAGGCCGACGTCCTGGATGAAACTCTGGAGGATGCCCAGGGCCTCCACGGAGATCTTGGTGCGCGGCCGGGGCTTCTGGCGGGTGTCGTCCTCGGCCTCGGCCGGGGAGGCCACGGTGGGCTGCCGCGGGGGGAGCCGGGGGCCGGCCGGCTGCTGCGCCTGCGGCTGCGGGGGTGGCGGCGCGGGCTGCTGGGGCTGCGGCTGCGGCTGCTGCGGGAGAAGGAACAAGGGGACAGTCAGACTGCGCTTGCCCACGTGCGCGCGCGCTGGAAGCAGCTAGAACTGTGGAGCGCATGGTTGGGGGAGGATCGCGCGCCTGGCTTCGGGGATGGGGACAAAGGCTCGGGCCCAAAGGCAGGCCAGCGCAATGACCCCACAGCATTCGGAAAAATATCAAAATGATAGTCACTAGGAAGGAAGGACTGGGGTTTGGGGGGGGGCTACTGGGCCTCCTTCTCAGAGGTCACCGGAGCCTCCCTAACCTTGATTTTCAGTCCGGCTCACAGAAGGGAAAACTCAGCGCTCTGAAAATGTGAGCCAGAAACATTACCAGAAGTTTGCACATCAAGCAAAGCCAATTATGATGTAAACTAGCGTTCCCGTTGCAGGAAAAATCCTGCAATAGGGTTTCCTGCTGCACTCTACCCCACCCTGCCTGCTCTCCTCCCTTGTCCCCCGCCCCGCGATCTCCGCCAGCCCCCCTGCTTTTCTAACTTCTCCGCCAGCCCGCTTCCTTCCTCTTCCCTGGCCCCGCCTCTGCTCCTCCCTTCTCCCCCGGCCCACCTTCTCTGCCAGCCCGCCTGCTTTTCCCTTCTCCCCCAGCCCCGCCTCCGCTCCTTCCTTCTCCCCTGGCCCCGCCTCCCCTCCTCCCTTCTCCCCCGGCCCCGCCCCTTCTCCCCCGGCCCCGCCTCCGCTCCTCCCTTCTCCTCCCCCTGGCTTGCTTGCTTCTCTGCAGCTTTGCTCCCTTCTGCAGCTCTTGGCTTCTTTCTACCCTGTCGCGATATGCAAAGTAGCCACCGTCTTTGTTGGGATAATTTGCATATTCGTCCTGATTGGTTGGTGGGCGTGGCTTGGCTGGTGGGCGTGGTTTGGGCGTAGCAAAGGTGCGGCCAATTTGCATATTTGTCTATTATTAGATTAGATGATGATGAAAGATTTCAAAGGAAGATCCGAGAAGGATTTTAAAGGCATTTTAGAAAGGTGAGGCACAGAGCCATGAAAGAAATGTGTTTTGCCCTAGGTCATCGGGGAGGTAAAACATGGAGCAAGATTCGAAAGTTGTATTTACATTGCAACCAAAATGGCTAGTCCTCCCCTCTTCCTCAGCTTTATCTCTTAGGAGTCCAAAGGATTTGTGAGATGCTCACGTTTGTGAAATTCCTACCAGACAGTCCTGATTTCATCCACAATGTCTTACCAAATGGCACTAGGCTGACACTGCACGTTATTTTCTTACCGAAAAATAAAGGTCCAATCCACCGTTAGCGAACTGTTTTGTCTATAGTGAACTCGGATGTGACTAGGATTAAAATTCAGTGTACACGGACACTTTTTCATGATTAGTGCCTGTATGTGTGCTGTGATTTCCATACACAATTATACAGAACAAATGTGTGATACATGCACGTAACTGTACTGGCTACCCATAACTTATCAGCAAAGCAAATCAACCCAAGTGAGCAGCAAAATATCAGAAACTCATACGGTGCCTACGCAGTTCCTTTTATCCCCTAAGAAGCAATTTTTAAAAAAACTATTTACATTTTCAAACAAGTCCTCCTTTTATTACTTAATGTATATCTTCCTCTTTTTTTTTTTCGCTAAACAGTTTTTCAGGCTTTCGGGATTATTTTAGTGCTTGATATCCTAAGGGATTCTCTTTTTTTCAATTTATCTTGAATACACACTCAGGGATATTTTTTTCCTAGTGGATGGATAACCCTGTTACTGTTTTTAGCTACATATATGTATTTCCCCCCAGTAATACTCAGAAACAATGCAGGTGATTCAGCAAAGAGAGTAGAATTCTAGGACTCTGGAAGGCAATGGCATTTTTCCTTAAAGGGGAAAGCTAAAAACAGTTCCCCTTAGATTTAACAAAAATAAAGTTATACAGCTCAAGTTCAATTTCAACAACTTCCTAAGCAACCGAGGCCCTAAGAGCACCTACGAAATACCTGACCCCAGAGTTTTCCAATCTGAATTCATGGGGGAGTTCCCTCAGTCGGGTGAAGGGAGACGAGTCCCCTGACATGACAGCTAAGTGCAAGGCTGAGTCTGTGGGCACAGTGGTCTCAGCCCACCGCCATGGTCAGTATGTCCTTTAAAAGTCTAAATATCCTGACCAAGGGAGCAGGTCTTTAAGCCACCCCGTCTGTGTCCCTCTCTTTCTGGCAAAGGGAACGTGTGCCCGCTCACCTGAGGAGCAGCACTGAGCCACGGTGCAGGGGTCAGCAGGCCGGGCAAGAAAACGCCTCTAGACTCTCCTTTCCCAAGGGTGGAGGGAGAGGGGCTCTAAAGGAAAGACAAACAGACATGACTCACCCCTAACCTGTGTCCTGTGGGGGTGTAGGGAGACAGCTGCAAGGTGAAGGAAGCGCCAAGGAGCAGGGAGCAGGATTCCATTTAGGTTCCCCTCCCCGCCTCCTTTTGGACAGGAGCCAAGGCATAACGTTGTGATTCTACAAAATGCCCCTACAGAAAACAGCCATCATTCCTTTCCTGGGGTGCAGTTTAGGTACTAGTTGTTTTTAAAGGTGGTGTGTTTTAAAATTCTGATTTAAAAAAAAAATTGAAGAAGCTCCTACTCACAAAACCACCCAATTCTAACAACGACTCACTTGCCAAACAAGAAGTGTAAAAAGGGGGTTCCTGCCACTTCGGGGCTGGGGAGTGAAGGGAGAGGAACACGAAACACATGTTGGAAAAAGTGTTAATTTTCCTCTCATCGCCCTGGGCAAGACGGCAGCGTATCACTCTCTCTCTCGCTAAAAAGCCCGTGCGTAGACGGCTGGGAAGAAGAGAAACGCTAATTTCCCTGCGAAGCGGAAAGCTCTGTTTACTGAGTGCTATACGGAATGGGCCAAGGTAAACGAACCTGAATCTGCTCGGCTGGAACGTGGATGATATGGGGCGGCCTGTCGCCATGGTGATGCACCGCGTTGCTCTCCTGTTCATAGATGGCATCGCGTTCCGGCTGAGGAAGACTGAGGAACCTTCGGATCATGGACAGGTTCTCCCACAGGGTCCTGTTTTCTGGAGAAGGATCTTCTTTCCAGCGTAACAGCTCACACAACCACCCCTTAGAGACAAGGGAATCATAGGTCAGCTCATGCAGGGCAGGTGGGGGGGAGGGAACGCACTGACAATTTCCATCAGGAGCTTAAAATGGAAAGGCCCTGTGAAGTTCATGCTTTTCATAAGCTCAAAATACTCCAATCTGCTTTAAACCGTTTTGTTAAACCTCTGAGAAGAGCTGTGGTTGTCATAAAAGACAGGATCTGTTTCCAATAAACGTTCAGACTTGCATCTTAAAAGAGGGTAATAGTTTTCAGACTCCAAGGGCAAGACACATTTACCCTTTGGGGCTTTGTGATACGTGCAACAGGAGGGAAACGCCAAGCTGGGCGCGCTTGAGTCTTGCCCAACTTTCTTGTCTCTTGAGTGGCCACCTGAGGTTCTGCGGGTATTTAAGGAGAGCTAGGACAGACGTATAGAATAGGTATTTAAAAAGGATGTCCTACGTTTGGAATTTTTGCCGTGGAAAGGACATTAGGTATGGATATTTGTGTGTGTGAAGGAGAGGAGGGATGTGTGCAGCTGTGTAAGAATTTTGTCCACTATAGAAGGCAAAATGACTAGACGGGGCATTAGAAGAATTCTCAAGGAAGAACTTTCCAGAGCGAGAACCCGGGAGTCCTGCTTTTCTGCCCGTTGCAGTATACACTGTGATTTGCCAGGTGACCATTTTAACAGATTTCCTGAGCAAAGAGTGAAATACCAGATTATCGAGAACTGAGTGGTCTGACGCAGTACATTGTCCAACCTCTTCTAATCACCATCTCACACCTCCTTTATCTTGGCTGCCATGATGGACATGAAGGAATGGGGTGGAGAGGAAGGGGGGTATCCCACCCAGACCCCCTTCACCAGCCCAGGCGACCACCCCCAGTTGCTGTGCTGCCTGCGTAGAGCCACACTCTTTTCTGGAGAAAGGTCTTGGAGGCATCTCACCTGGAGATGCCTGGACAGTCACTCCACTTCCTCCCTGGCCCCCTCGCCCAGGGTGGCCATGCCTGGCTGACCCAGTGGTTCAGAGTCTCTGTACCTTCAATGTACTGCTGTTTTCCACAGAGGAATTCATTCTCTGGAGATGACCTTATCCCCCCTTTACCTGTGACCCCTCTTCCCCCTATCCGCCTTGCTCCTTCCAAGTCCCTCACCAAATCACGGGCACCTGACTCCCCATCTCAGGTTCTGCTGTAGGGAATGCGGCCTAAGACACAGGGGCTTCTTGAAAATGTCAACTAAATTAGTTGGATGTGAATGGATCAAGTGCATTTTCCTTATTATCTGATTTTTAGGACGAGCCAAGGAGAAGGTATTTTTGTCTTTTGTTTTGCTGGGTTTTTTGTTTGTTTGTTTTTAATGTTACCTTTGGAATGAGAATGGTTTTCCTCCCTTTCTTCTCAGCCTGAACCACTAGAGAGAAAATTCTCTTTCCAATTGCAGTATATAGTGGGAAGAGGCAAGGCACACTCTCCCCAAAATGGCCTATTTGAGAGATTTTAGAGAGAACTGAGACATTAGCTTCCCAAGGCCCATCTCCTAACCAGCCAAGGGTGACTGCTGCTAACCCCCAGGAGACCTACCAATTTTTCTGAGAGAACTTTGATTCGCTACTCAACAGGTCGTTTAATTAAATATATACATGGGGACGGTCACGCAATCATGCACTCATTCAATGCCACCGAATGCATAAAGCGTAGGCAGTAAACTGAAGATGTGCCTAAGAGAATATGAGCTAAATAAAAAATAAGAATGCTGATTACAGTGTCATTGAACACGATTCTCTTCTAACCTTGGCAATCCTATGTTTATTTCCAGAATAATATGATATGTCATATTTTAGCTCTATGTTTGTACATTATTGACTGGAAAACTATATTCCAGTATTTGAAATATTTGAGACCCTGAAGATGATTACTTAGCGCTTCCTAGCAAATATTTGCTATCTAGCGTAAGCCATGAAAATACTTTATATTTTCCTACATCTAAGCTATTTCCTTACACTTTACCTCTAAGTTTTGATGCTGTGACTGTTTTAGATATATCTTCCCATAAGTCTGAATATTAACTACTAGAGGCCCGGTGCATGAAATTCATGCACTGGTAGGATCCCTAGCGGCTGCCAGCCGGGGCCTCCCTCCCTTCCCCTGGCTGGCCGGCCCCCTGGGTCAAACTACTGGAAGAACTCCGGTCAAGGGGACAATTTACATACTATGCTTTTATTATATAGGATTTACTTTCCTCCTCCTCCTGTCTCAATTCTTCAGCGATGGCAATTGACACCCTCCCCCCCCCCCCCACCATGCCTAAACACAGCAAGTACTATAATTTTACTTATCTTTCAAGAGATGTTAGAAATTTCATAAAGATGCTGTTTTGTTTTTGTTTTTTGTTTTTTGTTTTTTTACTTACTAGTAGCTAGTCTTACATTACTGCAGTAAGTGCTCAACATTGAGATTCCAAGAATTAAAAGAACAAAACACTAATGCTTACAACTAAAAATTGCTAAAAGTTAAATTAAGAACGATTCATGTAAGAAAAGCTTCTTGGAAAGAGCCGAAAACTCCAATCATTTTCAAATCCTTTAGAAACTTTTTCATGCCGAGATCAGTTAGCACTTGGATATATGTGAAAAAAACATGTGGATCACAGATGTTCTCTGGAAAAGAAAATCATTAGTTCTTTTAAAATGGCTAATAATGATAGCTAATTCCTAAACAATCACATTCACGCTGGTTTCACAAATATTTCAGAAAAAGAGCCCCGACTCATTCAACAAATATTTGCTCATATTGTCACTTGTGTGTCTCTATACTTATGAGATAGATCCTTATTTTTATTAATTGCCTATGACTAACATAACATTTCCAGTAGTTTGCTATTAACCTCTGCCCTTAAATAATACTTCTAATTCCTTATCTAAGAATAATTTGATGAATTATAAGTTTGAAGCATGTCTCTGCTAGCCTTTCAAGAAACACGGTCATTTAAAGAGACTGAAATCAGATGCTTCTTAGAAAAATATTTAACGGTGCAGCTGGGAACTGTTAGTTCTACAAGGATATTGCAAAAAAACAAAAACGGGGTTCTTTCCTTGATGTGCGTATCTCTTAAAAAGTAATGGAAAACAGATATTCTGACACGCTAGTTCTCTGTCAGCAGAGAAAATAATTTGGCTCATCCCCAATCCACACTGGCAAAATAAGATGAATTTTTTCTAATGCTATTTAAATGCCTTGGAATATTCTGACTACCTCAAATTCTATGGATTGAGATTCTATTAACGATGACAGTAATCTAATCTATGTTTTGCAGAAAGTGACTAAAAAAGCCAAATGCTTTCTAACCTTTTTCTAGATCACTTTTCCGTAAGTGATATTGTTAGAGCATATAAATTGGGGAAGAAAACGAACATGTCAGAATATTTGTAATATTTAGCAAATAAAAAATAACGATTCCCCTAAGTACTGTATAGGTTTTAAAATGATAAATTTATAGATTTTCTTGGTAGAGGAGAGATGAGGCATGAAATGCAGCACTAGGTCGCAAAACGTGAACATAATTACATTTTTAAGAGAGGTCTCTGAGACTTGAAATATTATAAGACCATAGGCCGGGGTTAGGTGAAACTACTCTCAAAATTAAATTCAGTGACAACTGTTCCAACGAGTGGAAAAGAGAGAAGACGAAAAGCCTTCAAATAATGATACCGATCCGTTCTCAGGAAACCAAAATGGCACAAGGAACAACCTAAACTTTAAATGTAGTAAATTTGCCAAGCAACATTACACCGCATACAAAGAGGGCAAAATACAAACAGTAGCCCCATGTAAATAAATTAGTGAAACTTTCAGGATGCTGCTGCTTTTCAAACTGACAAAGTTTAATTTGACACCTTCTGTTCTAAGCCCTTTGTTTCCATTCAAAATCACAGCCTTGAGCTGTTGCTGTCAATCACAGGGCTCCCCCTATTACTTAAAAAAACTGGCATGGACCCCGAATAAGCTGAAAATGCCATGCAGATGAATTCTGAGATAATATGTTCAAACCTGTTATATACAACACAAATCCTGTAAAGTTATGTATTGTAAACCTACATTTATTGGGAACTAAAAGTCTTAAATCCATCTGCCACAAAGGAAATACTGTTAGGTACTTTAGAGTAACCAAGAACCATCTGCAAATGTCTAGCCCCACCGTAAGCAAGAAACTGGTGCAAAGGATGCTAATGCTAAGATGGCACGAAATAACATTCTTTCGACTGGGTTTGGTTAGGGGCCTATTAAAGAAATCTAAAATGGAGGGCGGGGGAAAGGGAGGGAAGGAAGAGAGAAAATGCAGAGTGAGTGCCAAACCAGTACTGACAAAAACGCAAAACAAACTCGATGACAACACAATGGCAATTTATTATGGTCCATGAAACACACGACTGTATGCTCATTTTAAAGGAAAAATTAGCAGTTCTAAACTCAATATTCTAATGATGTGCTTTACTGACAGGATCTTGTTGTACCACATTTAAATAAAAATCCTGGCACCTTCCTCTCTCAGCTGCTAATTTCCAACCAAACTCAACCCCTGATTTCCACTCTTGTCAGAACAGTTAATTCAAGTCAATTCACTTCTAACATTTTAACGGATAAGGGGTGCATGATGATGTTCATGTAGTAAGGAAAGGAACCTCATTTCACGAATGAATTTATTATTGTACCTATAGGGTCTCACACATAAAAATAGAACCTTTCAAGGCCTGGCCTGTGATAAAGCTGGGAGCATGCAACACAGTTTTCCAGGGGAAAATAGACTTCCCATATTCTCTGAGGAAAAAAGTCATTTAATACAATATACAGATATGTATATATGATCATTCTATACATATGCATTTTGAACCCAAGAGCTTTAACTAGAGAAAGAAAATGACAAATAATTCTTGCTACAACTAAGAAGGAAAATACATTTTAAAAAACAGAATGGTAATTTGAGTTCTAAAAAGCAAAACATTTTATAGCCTGTATTTACCGCTCCCCCTAACCCCCATCTTTTATGTGTTATTTGCAGAAGTATTTCGTTCCAATCTCTCGGGCTCATCGCATAATAATATATGATGTTAAAAGAAATCAATCTAAATAGGGAGGTATTTGATACAAACATTTTAGTGGGAAGCATGAATTACATTTTAGCAAGTAGTAGGAACAAGGATTAAGTACATAATCCATTAAACAGTACTTCTAGCACACACACACAAAAAAATCAGCATTGTAGACGAAACTACACCAGGCATTTTGAATGAGTACATTCTGAACAACAACTAAACTATAAAGCTAGCAAATTATCATTCAGCAAATAATGTTCCACTTTTAAAAGAACCTGTAAGTGTTACTTATGCTAATGAAGACAGTTTTTAATCTGCCCACAAACATGCTAATAGAGGGCAATTTTTTTTTTTTTTAAATTTACAAAACTGTCGGCACTCAAGGGTAATTTCATATCAATGTTCTATAAGCTAGGGATTGGGGGGGGGGGTGGTCTGGGTTCTAATAGTCAGAGTTACTAATTCTTTCACCTTTAGAATAAAGGTTTAAAGACACCACAAAAGATGCCAAAGGGACCAATGATGTTTAAGCCACCCCTTTAACATTCCAGAAGAATTCCATTTTCACACTTTTTACGCTTTACACACACTCTGCCTCAAATATAGTATTAAAATATACTACTTCTTCGGGGGCCCCGACATAGACACACCAAGGCTTAATGGAGGTACAACCCCACTTCCAGGCCCAAGGCTTCACACACCACCTTTAACCTGTTTTGGAGAACATTCCTAACACTTTGAACAGTGAGAAACAAAACAGTGGCAAAGCAATACTGAAAGCATTTTACATTATTTACTAGGTTAAAAGGGTGAAATGATACTTTAAATACATCAAATTTCTCATCATCTAGGCCATTTTTTGGTGGCAAAGTGGTATTGATCTTTCCAAATGCTTAAAATTAACTATTTTCCAGAAGGTCATTATTTGATTAAAGGCATTAAAGTTGAGGGCAAGAAGCGATGCACTTTTTCTTCTTCCCCATTCAAATCATCATGTAATTTAATAAAAACCATCCCATCATGTCCCGTAATAAAAACGCTTCTCTTAAGATATTGTTCTTTACCTAACATATTAACCTTTAAATGCTATGAAGTTCTTTAGGAGAAAACCTTTGCAAAAGCAGATCATTCTATAACATAATGAGAGGCCAACCCATTAACATTAATAAAGATACATGTTCTCCTCTATGGAATTAGCAGGAAATACATTAATCTTTCTCCCCAGTTTAATAACTCTACCCTGTGTATTGCAAAGAGAATTTCAGCAGGTCTGCAAGCAACTTTTTCTGCTTTGTTAACACTGGTCTTATTACAGAAAACCTGGGAAATAAATTTGAACAGAGAAGTACCAGTAAATGCATTTCCCATTCTGAAAGTAGCACATTAACATCTCCATTATTCAAAGATGGGTTTTAAAAAGAAATGTATTTAAAGAGATATATATATATATATATATATATATATATATATATATATATATATATATATATACACACACACACACACACACACACACACACATATATATATAGAGAGATGTGATTCCTAGAGAAAGCACATATATATATAATCAAATATATTTATTTTCGGTTTCTAATACTTGTATTTGCTATAAAGAAAGAAAATCATGTACTCTCTTAAATTATTACTATTTTTAAACTTCTAAACTATTTCTGTTTTAAACTCTCTCCAGACTCCACAGTTTATGTAAGGGACTCTATATCTTAGCCAAAAATCTGTGGGTTTCCATATTGTGGTAATAAGAGGACATAAAACAGCTCTCCATACATTTCTCATTTGAGTAAAGTTTTGCCATTTTGTCTTTAAAAGGTTAACGTATCTACCAGAGTTTCTGGAGGTTTGTTATTATAAAAAAAACACCAAAAAACAGGTTTATACAATCTGGGTGAAAGCTCCCTTTAAAATTTAGAGAATTTATTAGGAATATTCAGAATCATTAACAAATCATATTTATTTTTCAATTTTGCTTAAAATTTAAGCCAAAACAAGAAAATCATTCATCTGCCATGTTTTTGTTTTTTCTTCTTTTCTACCTTCTCACAGCCACTGACTTTGGGGCACACATAAATATGGAGGCTTTTTTTTTTTCCTTTTGCTATAAACTGTTTGGGCCATAGCAAGATTATCAGATGACAATCTGGTCAGAGTAGATAAAAATGGTTCTCGCTTAAAATATTTTTCAGGCGAGGAGAATCTCATGTTTAAAGAATATTTTCACGAGGGAGAATCTGAGAAGTGAATGAAGATAAAAGTATGACATTCTCAACAACATATTAAACAAGCTAGCAAGAAAATAATCTCTTAATCTGACTGAAATAGAGAACTCCCCCCCCCCCCCGACCCACCCAAAGCCTTAAATTTTTAAAAGATTCAACTTGGAAAATAACTTAAAAGCTTATTTTTTTCATATACTTCAAGCCTAGTTTCGAGATGGTTTATTCAAAGCTTAGCCAAAACTGATTCTGGCTTACATGTTTAACTTGAATATAGTTTCTGCAAATGAACTGCTTGTGTTTTTTCCCTCTCAATCTGAGATGTATTTTTGACATTCCATAAACTTCAGTGCTATGATTCCATTCTTATTTCACATTTATACACTGGGCCTTAAAAATCTTAAGATTTTTATTCTCTCTTTGTTCCTCAAAGCTGGTGTCATTAGAAACTTCAGTACTCCCAAGGCTCATGCTAGACTTTTCATCAGTTTCAGCCTCTACTTCTATCATAATCGTACGCTTCTTTCCGCCCTGCTCACCACTGTCTTATCTGTGCTGGGGCACTTCTCCCTTGAATGATGTTCTTAGGCACCACACATGTTTAAATTACTTCCCAGGGATAATTCTTTTGATTTCTGAACAAGAAACGTTTAAGTATTGTTCCTTTTCCTCCCTTAATGTAGGGGGAAAATACACTAATGACTGAAGCTTAGATGAAGAATGAGAGAACAAGTGATATTATATGGAGTTGTGATTCCTAGAGAAAGCACATAAATATGATGTCTGACTTAGTCTCTTGGAACTTCCTGATAAGGGACAGACGCAGGTTTAATTCAGCAATTTTAGATTCCTTTAGCCATCTTTGAGGTGCCCTTGGAAAAAGGATGCTAGGATGAGAATCACTGCTCTGGTCTTCTCTCAAACTGCTGCTCAGAAGGACCCCCATTATAGAGAAAACGTTCATAGTCCCTAGAGCTGCACCCAAGTTCCTCCCAAGCATACTTGTGTTCTGATTCACTGGCCTATTTCTTGCCTGGTGCCCAACACCTCCCCACATTCTATTTTCTTCAACCGCAAAGCCCTTTCTCCTTTTTTCTGCCCATCCAAACACTACCTTCTCCTTCAAGTCCTGCTCAATCACCTCAGTATAGCATTTATGTAGGTGGACTTGAGTACATTTCCTTTCCAAGCTTTAGATCCTCCTCTACAAAGTGCGCATAACAACAGTATGAATCTCACTGTTAATCTCAAGATGGTGGCTGGTACAAATGAAACAATACATTCAGACCAGGGCCTAGTCCATGATATACACAACAAGGGTTGATGAGCTTAACTGAAAGCATTTGCCTTAAATGGCTCACAGCGTATTTGGGAAGACCTGGTGTTAGTTTTTGCCCACTGAATATGACGTTCGCTGTAGGTTTGTTATTTGTGGCCTTTAACATGTTGAGGTATGCTCCCTCTATTCCCACTTTGCTGAGAGTTTTTATCAAAAATGGGTGTTGGATTTTTTCGAATGCTTTTTCTTTGTCTGTTGATATGACTTTGTGATTTTTGTCTTTTGGTTTGTTTATGTGATGTACCACATTTATTGATTTGCAAATACTGTATCTAGCCTTGCATCCCTGGAATAAATCCCACTTGATCATGTTGTATGATCTTTTTAATATACTGCTGGGTGTGATTTGCTAATATTTTGTTGAGGACTTTAGCATCTATGTTCATCAGGGTTATTGGCCTGTAATTCTTTGTAGTGTCTCTATCTGGCTTTGGAATTAGGATAATGCTGGCCTCATAAAAAGAGCTTGGGGGTGTTCCTTCTTCTTGGCTTTTTTGGAATAGTTTGAGGAATATAGGTGTTAGTTGTTCTTTGAATGTTTGGTAAAACTCCTCTGTGAAGCCATCTGGACCGGGGCTTTTGTTTGCTGGAAGTTTTTTGATTACTGCTTCTATTTCATAAGTTGTTATCAGCCTATTCAGGTTTTCTGATTCTTCCTGATTCAGTTTTGGGAGGTTCTATTTTTGGGGAAGATCTAACATTAAAAAATACCTATTTAGTGCAAGGCAGTATGTGATAAGCATCAATGATGGGCAGACATTAAGTGGGACCCACTGGGAGGGGAAGAAGAGACGTGTTGGGGTGGTCAAGGAAGTCCTTACTGGTAAAGAGTGGTATTGGCTTGGCTTTGAAGAAAGGGCAATATTTGGAGTGGGTAGGGTAATGAAAAAAGGAGTGAGGTGAATTAGCATTTGCTAGGAAAAATACATAGACCAGCTGGTTTCGAATTGACTATGCCTACAACTCTTTTGCTATTGCTCTTTACCGTACTTTCCTGAGAATACAGCTTAATGACTGCGACCTCTACTCTATATGCTATATGTCTCAGATCTATTTGTGAAGAAAGCCTGGGTATGTATTTGAATTCCTATTCTACTGACTAGCCCCCTGAACTTTGGTCAAATTACTCAAGTCCTCTAGACCTCAATTTTCTTCTCTATATAATGGGGACAATTTTACCACCAGTCACACAAGGTTGTAAGAATTAAGATAATTCATGCAAAGGGCTTGACACACATTGATGAATGTCAGCTATTATTATTTCTACTATTTTTGTCATCATCACAAAGATAATCCACAGGAATTGGAATACCTACCAAGTTAATAAGAATAATCCAATCACCACATCCCAACCCGAACCCAGTATTTTCCTCCCACAAACTAGTTTCTCCTCCTATGTAGTTTAACTCAATTAACAGTATCACCACCCACCCAGTCACCTGTGCTGAAAGGCTGTTATTTGAAGTATAAATTGGTATAATCTTTCTGAAGGGCACTGAGAAAATGTTGAATGTAGAAATGTTTGGCAAGCACCTTTAAAACACAAATGCCCTTTTTTTTGATCCAATAATTCAACTTCTGAGAATTTATCCTAAAGAAATGATCATTAAAGATGTATACAAATTATTAAACTATAATGATGCTCACATTAGCATTATTTGTACTAGCAAAAGTTAAATATAACTTAAATACACCTCAATAGGGAATTAAAAGGTATGTATATCATATGAATTAACGAATATAAGGCACATATTATGTGCATATGCCATATATATATATGTATATATATACACACACACACACACACATGTATAATTTAGCCTACCGAACTTCCTGATAGTTAAATATACTGGTTTAATTAAGCTTACTTGATCCCCTGAGCCATCTCTGAGATGTGTATATACATATACAGTATATGTTTATATAGAGAGAACACCAATCAGGCTCTCTCTCAGTATTGGGATTTGGGGTATTTTTATATTCTTCTTTTTTTTTTTTAAATATATTTTATTGATTTTTTACAGAGAGGAAAGGAGAGGGATAGAGAGTTAGAAACATCGATGAGAGAGAAACATCGATTCAGCTGCCTCTTGCACACTCCCTACTGGGGATGTGCCCGCAACCAAGGTACATGCCCTTGACCGGAATCGAACCTGGGACCTTTCAGTCCGCAGGCTGACACTCTATCCACTGAGCCAAACCGGTTAGGGCTATATTCTTCTTTATGCTTGACATTTTTTACTTTTTTCTATAGTGACCATGTACTGGTTTTTAATTTTAAAAAATAGGAAACCGCCATGGCCGGTGTAGGTCAGTTGGTTGGAGTGTTGTCCTACACCCAGAAAGGCCACAGGTTCGGTTCCCGGTCAGGGCACATACCTAGGTTGAGGGTTTGGTCTCCAGCTGCGGCATGGATGAGAGGTGACCAACGGATGCTTCTCTCTGCTATTTATTTATTTTTTAATCCTCACCTGAGGATATGTTTAGTGATTTTTAAACAGTTTCAATTAAAAATCTGATCTTTCTTTTTCTCTTCCCTCCATAAAGGAACAATGGTAAATTCCTGTCAATTCCACTCCTTCAGAACCTCTCCTGCATGTGCTCCTCCTTTTCCGTCCCTACTGCTCTGGTCCAGGCCCTGGGAATTTCTTCGATGGACTAATTAATGCTGATGGGTTTTTTAGTTCAGTCCACCCCCATGTGTGTTATCTGAGTTACAGTTACTACAAGCAGATGCCAACAGCCCTTTGAGTGGCACACTCTTCACTTTGCTTCACCCTAGGGGCTGGGAGACCCCTGAGGCTCACACTCCCATGAGTGGGTGTTAAAATTGTAGCAAATGATTCCTACAACACTGAAGTGGCAGTAAGTTGGGGGGACAGAGAAAGATGCAAGAATGACACAATCTGGGCCATTTCTTTAGTGACAATAAACTACTCCTCTGTAATTCCTGAGGGTATCATGGATGGTAGCAAAGTCCAAAAGCTCACATTCATAATGCCGGTGGCGCACGTCGAAGAACTAAGATTCAAACTGAGCTCAGCTTACTAGGTCTAAGGAGGCAGGGGAGCACTATTAAAGCTTCTGTCAAAGGCAAATATACTGAACTATTTAAAGGAGAAGCTTAGCCCTGGTCAGTGTTTCTAAATGGTTAGAGCCTGCCGGAGCACTGAAGGGTTGCAGGTTCGATTCCCAGTCAAGGGCATGTACCTGGGTTGCTGTCTCAACCCCCTTTCCTTTCCCACATCGGGCACATGCTGGAGGCAACCAATGTATGTGTCTCTCTCACACTGTTTCTCTCCCCGCCGCTTCCACTCTCTTAAAAAAAAAAAAATCTATGGAAAAATATCCTCTGATAAGAATTAACAATTTTAAAAAAGCATAATGAAAAACTTCCCTTTTTCCAAAGCCCTCAACCCAAATAAAGATGTGCTCTTATACTGTAACGTTAGGAAGCAAATGTCTTACCATGCTGTATCCTAAAGTCACTATTAAAATTTTGCATTATTTTTCTATTCAAAATTATGAGCTATGAAAAAAGACCAATGAATATCCATATATGCCCAGTGCAAAAGCAAAGAAAAATGTGAACTTACAAAATTAATAATTTTTAGGTTATGATTTATCTGATACAGTGGTTAGCTTACAAAAATAACTGACTGCCATGTTATTTCAAACAAGTATTTCTGCCACTGCATATTGACTTATATAAAACCTTTCAACAATGCAGACATTTCCTAAAATAAACTATTCTCCCCATAATGTATATTTAGGATCTTGAAATTAAAAGTTTAAATCTTCCTTCCATGATATTCTAGGATAACAACAAAAAAATGTTTAAAACCAGGAGAAGGCAAATCGGGATTGTAGGAGTTAAGGGACTCGTATCCTGAGAGGAACAATCAAAAGGGGGTGTGGGGTTCATTATGAGCTCCCAAATGGCTTAGGATTTTGCTGATAAAATAACACCTATTTTGTGGTCAAAACCCACATCTTATCTATTATGCAAACCTACTAATCAGAGCTTGGCTTAATGAGGGACTCAAATCTTGTGATTTACAAGGAGGCATTAAAAAAAGAAAGCATAAATAGTTCTAGAAATATCATGGGAGTCCCAGTGACAATGGCCAGGTTATCATTTTATCAGTGAAGGGAGACAGGGGAAGCTGGGGGCTCTCTGCACAGGCCACCTCAGTTGCTCCTGTTCCCTACCTGGGGAAAGCAGGCTCTGAGGGCCCCAGGGCGACAGGAGTGGAGTCTGGCCAGACTGTCTTTCTGAGCTCAGAGGCCCTACCCCTCTCACCTGGACTCCCTCAGGAATGCGCTAGCCTTTGTGAGGGCAAAATTGTGAGCAGATGAAATTTGTTTCTGAAGCATTCCATCCTTTCACAAATAATTACTAAGTGCCATCTGTGTGCAGGATAAGAGGAAATTGGGGGACAGACATAATAGGGAATCATTTCACTTACTGTCCAGCGAGGTAAGAACAGCTTCAACCTGAGGTGTAAGGTGATATTAAAGGTGTCTTTCAATGGACAAACGTTTCTAGCCTGAGGGCAAAGGAGCTCCTTCATACAGTGCTGCACCATCTGTGGCACCGGAATGTTGGAGAGGCTGCCCACAAGGTTGGCTTTTGTCGTCATTGTTTTAAATGTTACTGCAATGTTGATAACCCCTGCTTACATGGGAGTGAAGGGCACTTGAGAAATAAGCATACTAAAAGGCAATGCATAACAAAAAATGTTGCCCAGGTAGAATCAAGAATTCCTCAGCTATTGCCTTTAAAAAATATGTTTTTTTCCTACACAAACTTTATTTAATCATTGATCTCATCTCTTTTGTGTCATGAACCCTCTGGCAACCTGGGGAAGCCCAGGGATGATGCCTCTACTGAAAATGTTTTTATGTGCCTGAAATAAAATACATAATATGAAAAAAAAACCAATTATGAAATACAGTTATCAGAAATTCCTGACATAGTAATATGTGCTTCTTTATTAACTCACTAAATAAGATCTAGGGACAAATCTAATAACTAAACTATTACAATTTTATAGTGATGAGCCTAAATAATATTTTGAGGTACTGTAATAACTTAATATGATATGAAAATACTTGTGATTTTTATTGGTGATAAATTCATAGGTATTGCTAATACTACTGTGATTTGTTGCCTATCTGATAATTAAATAAAATGTCAAATTTTAGTTATGCCTTAATGAAAAAATGTTTTTTTCTATCCAAGTTCATGAACATCTTGGGGAAAGGTAGGACACAGGTTAAGAACTCCTGAATAGGGTGCCTCCCTCCACATAATGTGTGTGTGCATATATGCACATTTTTCTGCAACTATCTTATATAAGTTCCTAGTGGTCTAGAACCATGGTTGGCAAACTGCGGCTCGCGAGCCACGTGCGGCTCTTTGGCCCCTTGAGTGTGGCTCTTCCACAAAATACCACGGCCTGGGCGAGTATTTTGAAGAAGTGGCGTTAGAAGAAGTTTAAAAAATTTGGCTCTCAAAAGAAATTTCAAAATTTCAATTGTTGTACTGTTGATGTTTGGCTCTGTTGACTAATGAGTTTGCTGACCACTGGTCTAGAAGATTTCCTTAAGATGGCTTTTTTTTTTTCTTTGCCATGAAAGGACCATTCCTCTTAGAGACCTTTAGTGTTGGAAGAAAATACTTAAATCACTAGTCTGATGGTTCTCAGAGTGTCTGGAGGAGCCCCAGGTTCCAATCACAGGTGTTTCAGCTGTGCTTTGGTTTGTGTTGATGAGAATGGCCCACCCTAACTCAACCCTCAAGTCAATCAATATGGGGGAAGATTTATATATTTCAGTTCTGGATGAGATTTCATTCATAAAACAAGTTTCATAACATTTTTGGCTGCCAATCACACTAACACATATGCACACCTCACTGTTTTTTTCCTGGTTCTGTAACAAACTCACAAAAGGGTTTACAACCTCTGAGTAAAGCCTCGATATTCTAACTTAGTTAACTTCATACCATCCACATAACTATAAAGGTAAATGAGATTAGCTGAGTGTCCTCTGAGAAATGTCTGTCTGCCAGGAGAGGAGCACTAACAAGTTTTTCCACAGACACCTGGATTCTCAAATAGAAGGGAGAAAGGCAGCAGGTAGAGGAGGGAAGGAAGGAGTGGGGGCCTGGCATGCTATTGGGGTGTGGGGAGGGGGCAGCTAATGCAAATGCTAGGAAGCCAGCAATAATCAAATAAAGATCCTGCCCTCACCACCACTTTTCAAAGAGTGGGTGGTTATAAAGTATTTGCCTTGAAGATTTGAGGGCAGAAGGAAGCTAGTCAAATAGAGGATTAAATAAAGAGAATAAAGTGAGCAGAAAGATGATAAATCGGGGTGGAGTGAGGTGGGGAAATAGGTAGAAAATAACTGAGCACATAACCATCTCAAAAGTTCATATTATATGTAGGTCGATGTTAATTTTTTCCAGAAATATATATACAACTTTCTGTCTAGAAATTAGGCTTGATGGATAAGGCTTTAGTCCTTATGGTTATCTAGGGTCCAACTTATTTAGTCTCTTTAATCAAAATACTAAAATAAAATTATTACCCATTAGGCTATTACCCTTCCCCCAAACTCCAAACATACAAGCAAAAATTAATTGCAAGCCAGGAAGAAATAAGGCAATTTAGACAGTAACAGCTTGGCATGGACTGAGCTGGGTTTCCTAATGGCATTTGTCTATTGGCAAATGTATATTTTATTTACAGCCTTCACTTCCTTGACCTTATTGAAAGTAATTTATTTTTACCTAATCTGCATTTCATTTAAACCACCAAATACTCCATCAATGAACCAGCTAAGTAGCACCCATGACAACTAGCACTTCTGTTGGTTCCACAAGTAAAATGGGTAAACATTTAAAGGAGACATTTGGGGATGGGCACCCCTCAGCAGCTATTAAATGCTGCAGGTACCAATTTAGGAATTTGCAAATATGGGCATCAAGATATTCCCTCCAATCAGCTGTCACTCCCTGCCTCTTTTTCCTTGTTTACTCCCTACTTCACAAATCTCTTCCAAACCTGTGATTTCTCATGGACTGCATATAATTTTCCCGCTATATTGTGCTAGTCTTCCCAGCAAAACTTACATCAATTAAAAAGAGAGAGGAGTTAATGGTAGATTTTCAGGCATCAATTAAAAAAACAAAAATATATATTTAAGGAGGAAACTCTTCAGCAAACTTCAAGTCATCTCATGTTGGCAACCACTAACCCACCTCATATTAAGCCAAGTCCATTCCCCAACCAATCTGAGCTCATCCCTCCATACTGTGCTGACTCTGCTAGGTCCCTGGTAAGGAGAGGGAGACCTTCCAGTTTTCTAATAGCAGCACTTAAATTATATCAATCTTGAGCTCATTGCACACCAGATACCATGGGGTTCATACACTGGATTCCAAACAATCAATTTTCCTCACTACATGGCACTCATAAGTAATTCCTTTTGGCCACAAACCCCAAGATAGCACTTTGTCCCCCCAAACTGAGCCCTTCCATTCAAAATCTTACCTCCTCTGTGATTCATTCTCAGACTAACACACCTGTTGGCAGTACCTTCAATCAAAATAGCACCCTCTTCCCCTCCTGTGCACTTGTTAGTCTGCAACAAACTCACAGAACCTGGAACTGCAAGGGCATTAGACATAATCTGACCCAACCTATTTTATCCTAAGGGAAGTTCAAAGCCTGAGAGGTTAAGCAACTTGCCTGGGGCTACCCAGTGGGCAGCAGTGGTATCGGGCTCCCACTATTTACAATTCTCCATGCTTTCTCTGAAAGATGAATTTGATGGACAAGGAATTACATAAACCATCTGTTAGTCTGCAAATTTACCCTATTTCTAACTGACGCAGATAATCAGGAACCACACCCTCTCATTTCTTTCAGCTCCGAATGAAAACGTGAACGACGCTGCAAATGATACTGATGACCTCAACAATGATCATGAAAACTGCAGACAACGCATCCAAGAGGAAACAGCGGACAGTATTCAAAGGAACCCATTCTCCTTCCCGCACATTTTCATGAGGATTTGAGAGCACTGAAGACGAGCAACTGCAGAATGCCGGACCGAGGTGGGGCAAGATAAAGTTTGTTAACCGTACTTCTGCTGAATCTTCAACTGTGACTTGCTAAAAGATGCATGGAAACTGTCCTTTTATTAGACCGGGACCAAGCAGGGTCCCTAAATAAAATTAAAAGGTTTTCCTTGACAATGGGGTTATTGTAGTCTAATTAAATTCAATGAAAAGACACGCTCTTCCCTCATACCTAACAGAAACACTGAATATTCTCAAACTCCATCTATACCAGAGCATTCCTAAAGAAACAACTCTTTGTTTGCTCTCTTTCCCGTTCCTGTTTGTATCAACAGGTGTGCTAGGCACCAAGAAATCCTAACAAAAACTAAGGTTTGCAAACATGGAAAACTGGGGATGATTTTACAGATTGTAAATGAAAATTCTCACTTAAAAGGAACAATTGCAAGGTTCCTGTAAGGGGTGTAGTTCTACCAGTGATTATAAAATGCGATTCAATTTGCATGCTGGCTTATCTCTAACATATCTTGAAATAGCTGTACAAAAACTTCAGGGTTATTAAAGCAAGGGCCGTAGCAATGAAATCATAAGCTTTGTTTTTTAAACTTTTTTTTTTTTTTTTACTTACACCCATACAACTGTATATCAAACCTCTTCTTCGGAAACCTAAAATGCAAATGATGATAGCAGCGGTGGGCTGGCCTCACTAATTAGCAATGGGTGCCTTCACCTCTGTGTTCGACAGGATTCTGAGGCATTACCTCTACTCAACAGGAAATAGTGTTGTGAAAGAGTCATGATGTGGGGATTGAAACAAACCTTCCACAAGAACTGCACCTTGCGAAATGACTATAAAGCTAGACTGAGACCGTGTGAAGAAACTGACCTAATGATTTCATATTAACCGTGTGAATGGCTTAGCAGCTGAGATGGAAAGAAGGGTTCTAACAAAAAGGCAAATGTTTTTTTCTTCCCTCTAAAGCAGGGGTGGGGAAGCTCTTTTCTGCCAAGGGCCATTTGGATATTTATAACATCATTCTCTGGCCATTGCAAAATTATCAGCTTAAAAATGAGCCTGCTATATTTGGTCAAACATTTAATTAACTCACCCCTAATGCCTTGGCAGGGCCAGACCCAATGATTTCGCAGGCCTTCCTTCCATTGCCTGCAGGCCGGCCGCTCCCCACTCCTGCTCTAAAGTAAAGAAAGTATAAATAGGCATAAAAATTTTCAATTTTAAAGATGGAAGATATTATGGAGCAAACACAAAACACAAAGAAAATCGCCAGGGTAAGAAGGGAGTAAGTTCCAGTAAAAAAAGTGGGGGAAGTAAAGGCGTTTTTTTTTGTTGTTGTTTTTTTTAATTTGAGAAAATAACTAAGTAAGAGGGAAAATGGATAAAGGGAACAAAGGGCCAAAAAAGTCCACTATTTTATGGGAAGCGGCACCTCTTATCTGTTAGATAATGGGACTCCCCACAGAATCCCAGGGAGCTTCTATGTGAGGCTCATCACTGAAGGAGTAAAACACAGATAAAAAAAAAGACAGCGAATTTTACTTGGTATTAAAAGCCATTTCACGAGGCTACATCTATGTTTTAAATGTTCTCTAACATGGGTTGCTGTGAACCTTCTTGAGGCTGGACTAAGTCACCCCTGCTCCCATCGCTTTCTCATCCCTTAATTTTACTCTTCCACCAGCTTCTTTGCCTTCTTATGGCTCCAATACATTTTTTTTTTTTTATGGCTGGGTTCTTCCGAGACTGGGGATAACTTTGGCCTTATATGCTTACCTACTGTGCCTGCACTTTGGGCCACTTTATCTCCAATATTTCTCTAGAGACAGAATGCATGGACTTTTCAACTCCGCCTTTCAAAATGGTTCTGCAAATCCATAATCATCTCTAAAAAATACATTTTCTGACTGGGTCCATTTTTTGGTTTTGAATTATTTGGGATTATGACCAGAAAGCCTAAACCAACAACTTTTCATTAAAAAAAAAAAATAAGGGAAACTGTCCTTTAAAAAACTCCATATGCTCAACTATAGCAATTCTTTCATAATTTAGGTTCAAATAAAAGGTTTAACACTGAAAAAATTAAAAAAAGGTATAGCTCAAAGGGATATTATTCCTCCCATTTAAAAAAAAAAATCTTACCAAAAAATGGAAAGCCCAAAGGAGAATAATTTTTTTTTTTCTGTTCAAGTTCTGATGAAAGTAGAAAAAAATGCGATTTGCTGAAGATTTTGATTAAAAATAACCTGGAAAACACTAGGCCACTTCTCCATTTTTCTAAACACTCCTTTTCACTGCATTTCATTTTTATTTAAGCACATCATCAACACACACACACACACCCCAACTCTTAAAAAAAAAAAAAAAGAGCCTGAAATTTTAGTTACACTACATGTGGTTTTCATTTGTGAAAAATGAACAAGCTGTTTGTGGTTAAACTGTCTAATCGCCTGTTATCAATCTAGCGCTGCATTCAAGATTTACAGGATACATCAGCTTCTGTGCCACATTAGCTGTAAAAGGGGAAGGGGGGGTTGGAAAAAGGAGGAGGAGAGAGTTTATCCTGAGGAATAATATTTCCAATGCAGCCACACTCGCACTACATCTGGTTGTGCTGGTAGCGGCAGTTAAATTGAAATATTTCACAGCGTGTGTCAGAAACATGCAGAATGGTAATTATGACAGATCTGATTAAGCCGGAGAGCCACACGCTCCCTGGCCAGCGCCGGTTGTGCAGGTGTGACCTTGTGCGTGCCTGCGTGTGTAAATAAAATTAATTACAAGCGAGAGGGTGAAGGCTTCAGTGACATCACAAAGCGGAGAAACTCCCAAGGGGGAGACCTAATGGAATATTTTCCCTCAGTCTAATAATACAGTTCATATTGACTTGAGGTAATTAGTGGGATCATTAAAGCAGTTTTCCCGGCGTATTTGGCTGCCTGATCAGATTAGTGAAAATGTTCTTCAGAACAAGCCCTGTGTGGTCTGCCAGAGAGGAGGAAATAAAAAGCAACAAAGCATATTTTGGAATGATAAGCAGCACTGGACTTTTACTCTAGCAAAAAAAAAAAAAAAAAAAAATCTCCTCTCCGGAGCCTAAAGATCTAACTGTCCTGTCCATTTTAATTCTTCTATTCAACTTTTGTATTCCTATATGCATCGGAACGATTTCTCTCATTTCCCCTTTCTCTGTGTTCAACCAGAGTGCTTTCTCACTATGAGCCATCCCAACTCCCCAACAAATCTCCTTTAAACAAGGCGATTTTAAAATTGGGGAAAAGTACCTTAAATGACTGTGTTACTGTTAACTGACAATATGGGGCAATTGGAAGAGGCAAAAACAAATTAAAAAAAAAACAAACAACACAGGAAGGAAAGCCACTTAAAATACACCTACTAAACAAAAGATCCCTCTCTTATGTAACACATAACAGAGATTTAAATATTTTTTCGCATTTGGATCTCAAAATGGATTTGGCGTAGGCCAAAGTTGGGGCAAACGTTCTTCCAGCGGAACAGAACGCAGACCCCCTCGTCAAGAAAAGGGCCATTTGTTTGAAAAGACTCTATTGAGCATGCTCCACCTTGCCACTGGAATATGCCAAGCGCTGTCACAGATGGCAGGCTCTGACAGTTCCCATCCGTAGCGTCGATACTCGACAGTTCAGCACAAGATCAGTGACATTCTGTCTCATTAGAACCACGCTAATTATCACAGCTAGTTTCAGGGGAAACCATGTGTTGCAATGGTCAATTTGAAGGAGTCTGTGCATCAACAAACTGGTAATAAGGATCAGACACCTTATTATATGACAGCATGCTGTCTATGATCTGATTTACAGAATCAGAGGCACTGAGGCGGCCGAGGAGGCTGGCAGTTTATGAAACAGTGTGTTTAAGCCCAATTCCTCAAGCACACTGGTTGAAAAGGGAATTATTTTAAAAAACACACAAAGACAACTGGAATTGCTGAATCAAGAAATCAAAGCAGACTACCTCCTCTATTAGCATACTACAGGAGTAGATGAAGACCTAGAAAACAGACAGCTTCATCAATTTAACAACTGTAATGGCAACTCCACAAGCGGTCTGGAGCGCCTATTTTTACAAGGTATTTAGTGATAAATTATAGAATGGCTATATTCGTACTAATCTCTAAAATATAGACTGCACATATATATTTTTTTAAATGGGTGGTCTGTGATTTAGCTGTGCCAGTTTTTTTTCCCACGCAAAACAATCGCATGTGTAAAAGTATAACAACTATACTTCAAAAAAAATGAATAATCTCAGAAGTTACTTTTAAGATACTAAAGGTATCCTTTCGTCAGGGCAGAAAAAAGTCCACGTTAGATTCATCTTCCCAACCTAAGTTCTCCTATCCCTCTCTGAGCACCTCTCACTGACGTGCAACTTTAATGATGCCTTTTCTTCCAGTGCTATCTTTCTATTGTCATTTTGCATAAATGCATTTTCATTGCTCATTCATTTCACAGGGCCTTTATTTTCATTTCTCATATGAGGAAGAAAGAAGATAAAGCGGAAATAAAACCTCCCTTTACTACCAAAAACATAAAAGATAACTGTTGAGACTTCTGAGAAAACACTTCGTCTTTTAACTTGGTACATTGTTCAAGGATTATATCAGTGTTCCTGTTGTGTGCTAAGCTTTTAACTGAATGACACTGTGGTTTAAGATGAATGCCTATTAAAAGTTAAACCCCACTGGTTTGGTGTCTTCCCTACTTCCATTTTGTAGATACATGACCCTGTCCTAACGCACTAACTCTTCAACTGTCAAAAGATTACAGGAGTTGCCAAGAAGAGGAACTTGGATAGGATATTCTTAGTCCACACTTTTCAACCTATATTAATATTTTTGGACAAAAGGTGGTCTTAGATTAAGCAGAGTTTACAAATACATAATTGGTATACTCATGCTTTAGTATGTACACTCTGACCTGCTCTGTAATTAATTTTTAAAATTAATTTAGTGATTTTAGATAGAGAGGATGAGGGGAGGGAGGGAGAAAGAGAGAGAGAAACATTGATCTATTGTTCCACCCATCCATGCATTCATTGGTTGATTCTTGTATGTACCCCGACCAAATTGAACACACAACCTTGGCATATCAGGACGACGCTCCAACCAACTGAGCCACCCGGCCAGGGCCACACTGATCTGCTTTAAAGTGGATCACTCCTGTGGTGACCTTCCTTGGTCTTCCTCACATCATGATCCACTTTAAATAGTTGGCCCAATATTCATAAATTGATTATTTTCAAATCTTGTCTAAAATATCCCTATGACATTTTCTAAAGATGGAGAAACTGGGTGGGCTTAATGAGTTATGACTTTATTTGCAACAGTTAACTTATTAAGTGGGTGAATGAGGAAAATGTATTTACATGACTCTAGTTAATTAATTTTTAATTTAGGGGAAAAGAGTGAAACTTTAAATGATTTGAAAGTTGCAGTAAGATAACCAGAAACCTTCTGTTCACCCTGTTTAAAATAGTAACATCAAGTGTCTAGGGAAAAACACCTCTTTGTATGACTTTTTAGCTAAAAATATAATGAGCAAATAAGTAAGTGTTCTATTGGATAATTCTGGACCTCCTCGATCAAATCCTAGGTTTACTAAAACACATGCTTGTTTCTATAATGCAGAAATATGAAAAGGGCTTATAATCATATCCACAAATTTAACTCTTAAAAAATACAACCTATGTACCTTCAAGCCAGTAGAGTATATCAATATCTATGTAGCGAAAGTTGTTAATTTCAATAGTCTAGCTTAACAAAAAAAGAAATAAAGATAGGTCTACATTTATGAAAAGTCAATCCAATATAGCTTCCCAATATGTAGACATGAGATTTTTGAAGATCGGCTACCAGCACAGAACACCTTAAATAGGAGAACACTGGAACTCCACATCCTTCTTACTCAAGAACTCAGTACAAGCCACCAAAAATACGTTAACCTAGATGTGGGCAGACAGCTGAGATGGCTACGCTCCAGGTTGTCTTACTTCTCTCCTCACTCTCCCACTCTTGTCCTTTCCTGCTCTAGGAAGATGATCCAGGGAAACCTAAGATATATTTCCCCAGGCTCTCCTCTCCCCAGTAAACATACATAATATTTAATAAAGCACTAGATGGAGAACATGTAAAGTGGTAGTGCTCTCCGCAGACCCTGGCTGAAGAAAACTCTATTTGCCCAAGAAGTGCTTTGAGGACACAATGTGACTATCCTCCCACGGACTGCTGGAAAAGGGTGTGGCCACAGCACTCACAGAGGCCGTGACTCTCACATCAGCATGGGCCTCCTGCGTGTCTTACATGGGAGGCTGCACAGGTGAAATCGTGTTGCAGCGAAGTCTGTCACATGGACATTCCAAAAGAGTGAATCAGCACAGAGCTTCAAGGTGCCGTTTCCGTGAAGTGCAATTTAATTCTAACAAAATAAAAGATGCCTTCACTCGCATGCTAGAATGCAGAATGCAATCATGGTTCTCTGATTTTTTTTTTCCTGGATTTTGTCACTATAGATTCCTATTCCAGCAATGAAAATTACAGGATAGCCCTAGTTCAAGCCCATTTTGTGATATATTATGTCTTACTGTGTTTAAGAATTCCAATCACCATCTCCAAATCCAAAGGTAAAAAAGATGCTACTCCCCCTCCCCCCCACCACCTATGCACCCAAGGAGCACTAAAGCTTTCTTCTTTTCTCTCTCTTCTGCCTCCCTTCTCTCTCTCATGCTAGAGGCCTTCAATCTCAATGATAAAAGTGTCTGAAAGGATGGAAGAAAGCGAAAGGCTTTGAATTATTTGGCCTCTTCAACTGCTTGTGCTCTTCCGAGAGGAAGAAATCCTCTTGTTTTGGTTTTCAAAACTGTACCTATCAACCAGCCAACGCCGTAGCAGCCAGAGGCCTCTAACTCTACGGGACTGGTAGGTAGAGAAGGCAGAAGGTTATATGGAAAGCATGCTCAGTCAAATAGAATTTCCATCATCTAGTTGCTTTACCTGAAAGAAATGCTCTGCTCAATAAAGGAGAGAAATCATTTTCTAAACACAAGTGGCGATGCATGCCGCTCAGTGACAGCCCTTCACTCTTACTGCATTACTGTATCTGCCAACTCCACCTCTGCAAACATGAAAATCAATGTAACAAGTCGATGTACAAGGCAAGGCCTACAGCGCTGCTAATGTCCCCTTGCTGGACACACACCTTAAGTCTCAGAGCTCTCGGGGGCTTTGCCGTGGAATAAAATTAGATTCCAACATCTGCCACCATTAAGGAAAAAATTCCATTTCCATCTCCCATATGAAAACACTATAACCAATGAACAGTAACTGAACCTTGATACCGTAATGGTTATTACCCAAATCAACTATTTTTTTTTTGAACAGTAAAATTAGCGAATTCTGCTCTCATAATTATTTGAATGTTATCAGACTAAATGTTTGATAAAATTCCAATATGATTCACTTGAAAAAAAAAAAACTGCTGCTTATTTGAATACCCAGAATATAAAGTGTATTCATTTGTAGCTATTCACATTATGTTTAAAGCATATCATCTTTTTAAAGTTGGCATTAGCCAGCTTTCCTATCCAAGCACAAAAATCGCCTACCTTCCAGGTTGCACCCGCATATTTTATTCAGACATTTCTATTAGAGTTAAAAAACAATCTCATTTCTATTACTCATCGAAGAGGAGAGATAATACACGAGAAATGGTGGAATCCACCGAGTGGGTTTCTTTGACTGGAAATACTTTGTGCATTAGTCAGTGCCTAGCACAACTAGGATGTGTCTGGGTCCATACCATTCTGGGACTGCAGTAACTTCAAAATAATTGTGCTGCCTGTCATTCAGGGTACCTACCTAAGGCTTTATCTTCTTACACGAAAGGTGTTTGAAATACGCGAAGAGAGAATAACAATATCTCTGTGTGGGGGGCTGAGCCTCTTGCTTAGCACATTGGACGGCCTTTTCCATTTGTGTATAGCACTGTATCACTTCAAAGCTCTTCTGCATACATCATACCATGTAACCTCCTCCCCATGTTAAAAGACTCTTGGGCTCAAAAAGGTTAACTAATTTCTCACTATTATAATATCAACCACACAGCCTGGACCACAGCCTCCTCCGAGTTCTCTCACCCGTCCCCCCCCTGCTTCCCCATCAGGCATGGAAAAGTGTGCACTCCGGCCCTATGCTGGTAAGACTCTGTCAGCGAAGAAAGGAAAGCCCCCGACATTTCCACTATCCATTAGTCCAATATCCCGAATTCATCTTTCCTGGAGCTGCGTTCAACTTCGGTACTGATGCCGCCTGGAGCCCCGAGGAGACACTAAAATAGTAGGACAGGTGCAGAGAACCGGGGGTCGGCTCTCCTGTTTATTAGTCATGTGTACAATGGGAAAACTACGCTGGCTCACAGGGTTACTCTGAGAATTAAATGTAGAAAACAGAGAATACACGATGGGGTTCAGCAGAAAAGAGGTGACGGATGCTAAGTCAGCCTGGAGGGAGAATCAGAGCAAGACACAGCAGCTGGTGGAGCTGGACGGGACTGGTGCACCCTGCTTTATCCATGCCCCGCCTCCACCAACCCCATGTTCGGGGCCTCCGCCTCATTCTGACAGTCCTTGCCACATATCTCCAAGGTGTAAATAGAAACGGAATTCTGACCATGAAAAAGGTCAGTCTGATTTGAAGGTTTTTTAAAAAAATTGGTTTGCTAGTTTTTCTGTTCCCGTCACAAAAATCATGGCAGGAGAACAGAAGTAAACGACGACCTTCCTTGTGAAGTCCGATCTCCTCCCTCAGGGTTACACACTGTTTTGGGGCCGTCTTCTTTTTAAGAAATCATCAATCTTCCTACCTGTTTCAATCAACAGGGTAGGGCTGACAAACAAACTCCACAACCAGGAGAAAACTACAGAAATGCTCTGTCAGGAAGGTACAGTACATTAGGAGTTAGGAACAACCATCCGAGAGAATGAAGTGAACAGGTTAACTCCTGTGGTGACTCCACCACCACCAATGGGCGCTTGGATTCTCTTTCAAGCAGGAATGAGAGATGAGCTAACAGCGTTGGGGGGTTTCGGGAAACACCATCTTGGCAAACTCAGAGAAGCTGCCAAGCGACATGGCTGAAAGAGACTCATGGGGAGCTTTGCAGGACAGGGGTGCAAAGAGCAAGAACGTTTAAAACCTCCCCCGGACATCACTCACCTGCCCTTATCAACCAATTGCTGCCACTGTCTGAAAAGGCCCAAAATCAGTGACTTAGCCCAGGCAGGGAGGATTGAACTTCCCATTGAAAAGAACGAAAGTAAGCAAGGGGCTGCTAACCATAAGGGGCTATGCTACAGTCAGATGGTTTCCAACCGGTGTGCCGCAAGAATTTTGAAAACAGGCAACACCTGATTATTTAATCAGGGGCACTGACCTCTTCTCACTTAGATTGTCAAGAAGATCACAACAACAACAACAAAAACCCACAATGAGAATAGCCAAAACAATAATAGCTGTCCAGTGTGAATGCCCTGTCTTGAACCATAAACATATAGGTCATATAATAAGAGTTCTATCGTAATAAGGTTGCTTCCGATTGATTAATTCATGGTACCAAAAAATCCTTATATACAAGGATGGGCACTTTTGAGCAAAATATAATCACTATTATTATTATTTTCTATAAATCAATCAAAAGTATACCTATTTTTTGTCAGATCGACAACAAATATATTTTTTGGTGTGCCGCAGAATTTTAGTAATTAGTTTATGTGTGCTTTGAAACGAAAAAGGTTCAAAATCGCTGCTCTAGTCAGAAAGGAAAATGGGGACCAGATAAATTAAATGACATATGATAAGCAAGTAAGTGACAGTTATCAAAAAGTTTTAAACCAAAGAACTTATATACTTATATGCACAACCCATGGTCATGAGCAATAGGGTAGTGAAGAAGGCCTGAGGGAGAGGAGATAAAGGGAGGGGGTCAGGTGGGAGGTATCTGTAATACTGTCAACAATAAAAAAAGTTTTAAAATTTATTTTTGTTTGTTTTAAGCCTGACAGTAATACATGTCTAGTTTCTCTGTCTATTTTGGAGATTTAGGGAAAGTATTTGGCCTTGTAGGAATTTAGTCTGTTATCCTTGATAATTTAATTGGCTAGGTCATAAAAGATGTAGTATGAGAAAGAAAAGCAAGATTATATACATTTAAATATGAGATCCTCATCATAATTAGACTAAGTAGCCCAAACAAGAATACGCAGGGTGGGTGGGTGAGGGGTAAAGTGAGAACAGGACATTTCCCCTTAATGCATAGTCTTGGCATGTAAATGAAGACATCTGAAGAAGCACACAGGTTTGCAGCGGCTCTAACATTCTATCATAATTAGAAACATTTCAAGAGCCCTGTAATTTCCAATCAAAATTACAGTAATTTCCGATATACAAGCCATGATTCATGACAGATTTTTACATTCCATGAGAGATTACGGTGGCCTGATGTATGACACGCTGAGTACAGCACTAACATAAACAATTCAGTTTAATGTTTAAACAGCACTTGATGTTTAGAATCTCACAATAAAAGAAACATATTATTGTAGAAATTATCACTTTGACAGTGATTGAAGGGTAGGCAGGCATGTGGCCTATAAAGCTATAATTTTTACAGTCCACAGCTTGAGTTTAATCATTTTTCTATAACATTTCCAAGATATCCCTTAAGTATTTCATCCAGCCTATAACTTAAACAAGAACAACCTTTTCTAAAGCAAAACTCCCATCTAGGTCCACTATTAATGCTGATAGAGTGAAAATGTAGGAAAAGCTCAAAAAAGTAGTATACTGTAAACACTCTCAGGGCTGTATATTTTTATCAAAGTTAACCACAGTTTATTATAAAGGAGGGTTCATTAATGATAATACAAATATACTTGTTTAAAATTTCAAGTTGTCGAAATCTTACCTGAGCGCCCTTGACTGTCTCTAAATTCTCCCCTTGGTAGCATTATCAAAGGAAAAGACAGTGTAGTATTCCTTGAGTCTTGTAAGACTTATTCTTGCTTTGAACAAGGGTTTATAGATAATTGTGAGTTCCTGCATATAGATGACTCGGCTTTTGATGAACATAAATTATCAATATACGGCAATAACACTGATGAAGAACTGCATTATTTTGTTATGTTTTTATCTTGTTTTGTAGGAATTTGTAACTCCTCCAATTCAATTCTCTTTATAATTGATCAGAGATGGACAATCTTTCTAATTATAATTCGATTTGTGTGTCTTATCTATAGAAAAACTAAAATCACTCATATGCAAAGATATACATATGTGTGTGTCAATTTGTTTTAGTAAGTGCACTTAAGATTTATAGGTGCCAGAGCTGGAACAGAAGAAACTATAATGTTTCTAGTATTTTAGGATAGAAATCAAGGTCATTTAAGTAACAATGAAACAACAGTAATTCAAGTTATTTGTTCCACTACAATGGACCAGACTGAAAAACTTCCTGTACGTTACAGTCTTACTCTTCTGAAAACAACTATCAACTGACTCAGGGATTTATTAAGAAGTCCTAGGTCTGGAGAGTGGCTATTGGAGGAAATAAAACCAAGTGTCTAGTATCTGAATCTGAACGTTTTGTCTCACCAGAGAGTTCTGTACATAATCCCGGAGACTGTGACCTCTCAGTGATGCGAATGCATACTGAAAATAGACATCCTGGAAATAGATAAACATTCTCCATGCCTAATCGAGGCTCCTACCTGGCTCTTGGTTGCTGCGACCTTCGCAAACAGTGCTTGGGACACTTTAGCGCGCTTCATTTCCTGCTGAATCTCATCATAAATGGAAGCATTAATGTTCATGGTATTGTTCTCTGGTTTCCCATTCCTCTCAGTGGCAATAGTAGCTGTTTTCACCTACAAAACATTTTGAACATGACTGTCATTTTTCATTGGTCAAATTGTCTTGAAGCTTCCCAGGCTCAGCAGCCAAACTAGACACTGCTGCTCCTTTGATGATCAAGATGATCAACAGTGCAGTCATTCAACTTTAGTTATTACCCTGAGATCGGATTGCTTAAGTTAAGGAAGTCACACTGTCACAGGTGATTGCATCTGTAATATGACAGCCACTGCCAGCCGACAACAAGGAATTATAATGCCATAAAGTAAGTTTTCTGGAAAGCTAAATAGTTTCAAAGACTTGAAAACCCTAAACTAATTGTTTCCCAATTACCTCCCATTGCAATTCTAACAAAGGAAATTCACCATTAAAGTCATAATGCACAGTGCTGTATCTTCACTGGGTGCCTGTGCCTAATAGACAATTGCATCACTAATAGCTATTATATACTATGGCCTTTTTTAATTTTAGGCTCTTTTTTTTATACCCTTTCCTCATGTTTCATTTAAAAAATCTTCCATAACAAAGCCATTTGCAGAGCTGCATATTTAAATCTTCTATCCATCCATGAAACAGGTAGAGTGCCTTGCTTAATTATCATAAAGGCTGGTTGCGTTTTACACGTGCATGTCCAAGCTGTTCTGTGTAATTATTTCATCTTTTCCTGGCACCCCTGTATATAACTATTTCTTTTTGACTTGTGGAACCAGACTATAAGAAAATGTTCCACAATATTTAACACAACACTGCTGAGAGTTACACAAAATATATAATCAGTGGCTTAAAAAATATATCCAAAATGTATAATCCTGAATGAAAGATTAGCATGAGTGCTGTTGGAAATAATGATAAACAGGTGCCAGCAGAAAAATGCCACAGGATTTTAGGGGGGAAATTAAATAACACCCTCAAAATTTATTAATACTATTATTAATCTTTAAAACTGCAAATTTAATTTTTTATTACACAGTTATGTTGACCAGTCTGGTAAATTTACATATGAAGCATGTAGCTGTCTTATTTTTTTTTTCTTACTGGGGGACTGATAAAAATGTAAGTGAAAAAGTTACCAAGGATGCAGGACCATGTTTTTCCTGGCAACGTGATTCATTAAGGGCCCTATTTGTTAGGGTCCTTTACAGAACCCAGGTTTTTGTTCTCTAGAAATTTAGCATCTTGGACCATTTCTCACATATACTATAAACACTAGGAAATGAAATGCATTTTAGAATAAACGAAGGAGTTTTTTGGCTGCAAGTCTTCCAGGTTTATTTCACACTGTCCCAAAATATTTGGCATCAAAAGTGGGACAAAGGTTATCCTAGGCTATTCAATTCTCTGCTCTTATTGAGTAAATATGAGCCCCTATTATTTTTTAAAAAATATATTTTTATTGATTTCATAAAGGAAGGGAGAGGAAGACAGACACAGAAACATCAATGATGAGAGAGAATCATTGATCGGCGGCCTCCTGCACACCCCCTACTTGGGGATATCGAGCCTGCAACCTGAGCACGTGCCCTTGACCAGAATCGAACCCAGTACCCTTCAGTCCACAGGCCGACGCTCTATCCACTGAGCAAAATCAGCCAGGGCAATATGAGCCCCTTTTAAAGGTGCCTTCTGAATCCTTTGAATTTCTAGCCAGTTAGCAAAATAACTCACGTCTGGCTTGCCGTAGAGAGACAGCACGACTCTTCCACCTTGACACTACCTAAGCACTGAAAGGACGCCGCTGTGAACTGGTTGGACCCCAGGCCCGAAGTGAGGACGCGGAAGGTGAGGCAGGACAGGTGTCTAACTGGCTGGGCCTCATCTGCCTCTCCTGCACTGTAAACTGGAGACAGGGGTGGAGGCCAGATTTGCAGGGTCCCCCTTGCAGCTCTGTGACTCCAGTATGCAAGGGCACTCACAGAGGTCTATTAAGGACTGGAGGCCACTGAGCACATACACGGGGCTTTGAAGCAATAATCTGCTAAACACCACTTTAGGAGCCAGAAGAGTTAACGCATTACCATAAATTGCCTACAAAGTTGCTTTGGTGAGATTCACAACTTTGCTCTGGGGTGGTCTTGCTTTGAGGCAAAAGAATAGAGTTGATCACCCTACGGGGTCCCTTTTAATACCTATTTTTCTCACTGCTTAAATGAAAGAGAAAAGAAAAGCCATTTCAATCGCGTTGGAAATGGAATGTTATGGAAATGGGGGCACCAAGTCCAGGGCATTGGAAGTAGTAGTTCCCTGGTAGCAATCTGCTTAGCAATAGCTGAGAGAGAGAGCAGTCTTTGGAAACTCGGTGTTTCAAGTTTCTAAAAATAATTTGCATTCTTTTGTAAAAAAAAAAGCTGTTTAAGAATTTATCCTGCAGGTAGGCTATAATCATTTGTCTCAACACTGTGATTTTGTCTTTAAAAATTTCTTTGGTTTAATATTTTTTACAGCAATTGCAATTTGAATCAAAAAAGCAAGATTTTTAAATCATGCTGGGGAAAAATCAAATAATCGTTTCCTGGTAGCCAACACAAAATAAAAGTGGGAAATAAGTGCCCATGAAACATTAAAAAAAAAAAAAAAGTGAGAGCAACAACTTTTAAAAACATATAGAAACCGCATTACTCATTTTAAAAAGATTTAGGAAAGTTCTTTATCATCTTGTTGGCTTAGATATGCATCTTATCATAGATAAGCTATACAATTCTGGAATCACATTTTTTCCTAAACACAAGCTATAGCTTAAGGCGAACTGACTTGGACGGCTTTTCAAAAATATGAGGGCTGAATTTTCCCCCAGGTAAAAATGGAAACAAAAATCTTTTATACCTCACTCTACTAAGTACTATTTTAGCTTAGTACAAAAAAAATCTTCTCTAATCCTGGTTTAGCTTTTAATATTATATCACACATTAAAATTCATAAAGTAGTTCATTCCAGGCAAAACAAACTACTCTTCAGCTCTTCTCTGCAAATAGCACAGGAGGTAAAATAAATGCAGTTGCTTTCTGAACAGCTTTTATCAAGAGGTAGGGTGTACTACTCCATCATTACGGCGGCGCCGGGAAGTAGTTAAGAATTGAAGCTTCTACCATGTACCTGCCCCTGTGGGGATAGGGCACAGCACTAGGGTCTGTCTTTTATTTCACTAAAATCATGCCATTCAATTCTATTTTTGTTTCTTCATGTATTGCTGAATGCATCAAGTCATACTACAAAAAATGAACTATACACACTACATATGTACTACAGATTACATGCACAGTGCACTAAATGAACTCTACTGTGGTCTTCATTGGTAAATACGCACTATTCCTTGAGGCAGGAGCACAAGCTCATAGCACATGTGTGTGCATGCACACACATAAAGTTTGATGTAGTTTTACTAATAATTATGAAAATAAACACTAACATTTACTAGTTGCTTATTATGTGCTGGGCATAGTGTGAACACACATTAACTCTAACATGCACAATAGCCCTGAGTAGGTACTATTACTGCCCCATTTAAAATTTGAGAAAGTGTTCTTGAAACAAAGACATGTAAGTCATTTGTCCACAGGCAAGGCTGAGAGCTAAACTGAAGTCGGTCTGATGCCAACGCTTACCTTAGAAACCATGCAACTTCTTTATTTGGAAAAATTCTTATTTTTGAAGGCATGCTGAACCTGGTTTTTGGTGGCCCTTTGCTAAATCTAGTTCATTAATATCTAATTTTTAGTGGTAAATGACTATCATTAATTTTACAAACCCAGTCTGAATTTATTTTTCAAGGCATATAAAAACCATAATTTTTCTTTTCTTGGTAACGTTATGCAAGAAATGTACTATTTAAGGCATTCTTATTGGTGATGGAATATAGTCCATATTATCAAACTTTTATATATTAACACTGTCTGGAGGGTTTTGGTTGCAGAAACAATATTAATTATTTTCCAAGTCCTCTAACTTTTCAAAGATGACTGTTAATGGGAAACATTTTACAAGCATATAAATAAGATCTTAAAATAATGCTGGTCAAGGAATTTATAACAAATAAAACTTTAATCATGTATTAAAACTCCTGCCCATAACTGGACCTATGTTTCATTATATTATAGAAGAAGTTGTTATAAAGAGACAGAGGGTGCAGCTACCAGGTTAAATTAATGATATATTGCTTATATGAACTTCATACGTTTTCTAAAGCATAAAATATCACACCTTCCTTTAGAAGAAATTAAAGAATTACTAAGGAGCTGTAAAAAATAAAGGGAGAAAATTATATAACTAATATAAAAGTTATAATTTGGTAAGTATAGGCTTTCAAACAGTCCTTACGAAAACAGAAATTGCTAATTTACCTCCAAAAGTCACACATATTAAAACACACAAATAAAACTAGAGTAAGCACACACCTAAACAGAAATCAACTTAAAACTGACCTGTTCCGTGGAACAAATTTCCATAAAATAATCATTAATTATTATTAATAAAACCCCTCTAATAAACTCATCTGGTTTAAACTCAATCTGCTAAGTAGATTCAGAAAAATAAGCCTTTAAGACCAGGGAGTTTTGGAGGGGTTGGATTCTTTCATATATTTTCATACAACCAAAGTTAAGGGGCAATATTCTTTGTGGGGGTGGGGGTACAAGGAGAGAGAAACCAAAGAACTTATATGCATATATGCATAGCCCATGGACACAGACAATAGGGTGATGGAAGAACTTGGGGGGCGGCGCAGGTGATAGTACTGGGCAGACGGGAGATAAAGGGGAGATAAAATGGGAGACATCTGTAATACTATCAACAATAAAAAAAAAAACAACACATGAAAATCGGGGGGAGGGGGGGCAATGTCCTCCCCAATCTCAGAAATACCCAGGGATCATCTCTCAAACATTCAGTATTTTCTATCCAGATCACATTCTTGTACATCTTCCTAATCTAACAATAAAACTTCCTATCCTCTATGATGAATAGAAAAAGTCCCCAAGTTTCTTTTTCCCTTTTCTATCATGTTCGTTTATATTTTTGAGCAGATAGGTCTTGAGGTAGCGGGAAGAGCAACAGAATTGACAGGGGATTGGAAAACTCTGACTAAACCTTAGACTTGTTTTTATCATTTTTCTCCTACGGAAAGGTTGGCCTGAGGATTCAGTGAATTCATATGCATCAAGGTGCTGAGAAAACTGTGAAACATTATCAAGTGCAAGGTAATCTTGCTTCCTGCATTAGCAGTTAAAGCTGTGAAAATATACTATCATTAAACAGGTCTGGGCCAGAGCCTACTACCCCAGTGACAAGCAGCTCACAGCATGGCTGCCCCTCCCGCAGCGCAAGGGACAGGTGTGCACAAGATGCACCTCACCTAGGCCGGGCCAGCCAGGAGCCTCGGTGAGTCCTGAGGCTAGTCTGGGTTTATCCAGGGACGGTATTCCTAAGAATAAATCCTAGAGTTTGACTCAAACCAAGAAAGTCCCTTCTTGAAGATGATTTAGAATCTGATGAGTTCCTCAATAGTTTAGGTCCTCGATCTGGTTTGAACCAGAAACATCTAAATCATCTTCAGTATGACCTAAAGTCTACAGAGGGACCTGGAAAAGAATCCAGTTTCTCAGGCCTGAGAAAGGTGGGCGGGGTCTTTGGTGAGTCACAAGGGGACCTGTGTCTGCAGCATGCAGTGCATTGGAAAGAAATCAGAGTTGGGTTTTAACCCACACCCACAACTTGTCTCACTGTACATTTCAAATCTCTTCATTTTGGGGGAAATGAAATGCACAGTGATTTCACAAAGACTCCTCTCTGGCAAAATATAAAATTAAAAAAGACAAAATTTTGCAGTCTGGTTCCAGTGTAGGCACTAGCTTTCAACTGCTGCAATGAAGTACTAATTCAACTGCTCTATAACACATTTTTTCAAATCTAAAGTACTGGTTTGACAATGATAATACTTTTAATTAAACGTTTTTAAAAAACTTAATTCACTGAATTATTATTAAAGAATAAAAGGTGAACAAAATGATTGTGAGCTCTATTATAATAATATTAGAGGCCAGATGCACGGAATTCGTGCAAGGGGCTCAGCCCTCACAGCCCTGGCTTCATCCGGAAGTCGTTCCAAAGGTCCTTCTGCTGTTCAGCCTAATTAGCATATTAGCTCTTTATTATATAGGATTAAATAATGCAAAGGGATTCTCAGTGGGGCAAATAATATACTATAAAGATTTATATTATAGCAGTGAAATAAAATTATACACATATATCAGATAATCACTTCAGAATTTGACTAATAGAAACCATTTTTTTTCTCCTCTGAAAGAGTTTCACTAAGAATCTACAGTGTCTGCATACTTTATATGTTCAACATTGTCAGAACAACCTGGATAAGGGCTTGGTCTCAATCCTTCTTGAGAACAAATGCAGCTAAGGGTGGCTCAATCAGTTAATCAGTAATTCAAGCCAAGTAAATTATATTCCCTATCCAAACTTATCAGCAGATACAGATAGCTACTGAAGAGTATCTTAATAGTATATGGAAAGAAATAACCCTTAAAAATTAATGTCACTTTGCCTAAAGAAAAAAACTTGATTGACTAAGGACAGCAGAATCCCATTTGAAAAAAAGAAGCATTAAAATCCCAGAAATGTTAAAAACAAAAGCTGTATTAAGAATCATTAAGTTAAATATTTTGGATACATTATCAAAGTTCATACTCGTCTTAAGTGAGTCATCCTTTTGTTGGTCTTGCAGATTCAGTGATAAAGTAAGACAGCTCTCTGCGCAGGGGGCTTTTCAGTAATGACGACAGGAACAAAGTTAACTAACAGAAATGTGTGTATTAACTCTAAACACCACACACTAAGTATTAAACCGAGTCTAAGTACAGTATTTTTTGTTTAGTCACTCTTACAATAAAAGTACGTATCTATATGAAGAGTTACTCATTCTTTTTTCTTAAGAAATATTTTATAGAAGTCTTTACAGACCAAATTCAATAGCTGTGTGTGTGTGTGTGTGTGTGTGTGTGTGTGTGTATGCAGGTGAGCTCTATTCTGCTAGAGAAGCATGGCTTTCTTGTTCACAATGACAGTAATGACTTCCTTACAGTCTGCTCCTATAGACATCAAGACCTAATTAATTTTCATTAAATGAAATGGAGAAAATGGACCTTTGCAACATTTCTGAAAAATAATAATTTCAAACATTACAACATACAGTTTAAGACCCTCAACAAGTGGCTAAATACAATATCTATTCCCTATTTATGGAGTATCTGTAGCAGTTTCATGTTTAGTGTTAAATGAGCTTTTTCTATAATTCTATACTTGGAAATGTATTAATTTTTACTATTAATGAAAATAAATGAACATTAAGGTATAATTTCATTATGACATGAGGTTATATAAATCCATATTCAATTTTTATCGAGGTTATATAAATCCATATTCAATTTTTATCCAGTTTTATTGATCTTATTTTTAAGAATTGTACATGCCATAAATTATATGTGAAAGAAATATATTTGCTTGTGGATTATAAATCTAATCCACTATCAAACTTGTATCTGATAGTTGGTATTGAAAATTAACTTGAATTCTCATAATAGTTATGAGGCTACCTTTTAAACTTGATTAAGAAACAAACAAACAGTACAGATGCACATACACAAAGTTACCTGGAAGGTGACTTTGGTCTTTCCTAAAAAGTGTAAAATTTTGGAAAATAGAAAATGTGCCCATTTCTGGGAATATGGATGGAATTCCTTATCAGCTCCATTTAAAGCTGCCTTCCAGGATTGTATTAAACTTAATTATGAAAGATTACAAACGAGATGCTGTGTAATTGGCACCAGCTGCATTTCGTATTGGAAAGCATAAATACAAATAGAATTATTTATTTATTTATATTTATTTACCATTCAAATGGCAGTTCTAAAACTTGCCGGGAATAAAACGGACTGTAGTACTTTTTTTTTTCCCCTATTAAGTTTAAAATACTTCTTTACATAATAGTCATAGAGGTAAATATCCCATTTACAGACTACTTTTCATCCCCCAAAGAACCCCAAAGAAGAAGTAATACATGGCACGTTTCTTTCCCCTAATTAGTAGCTTATTGTTTTTATACCATAATTAGTGCCTGGGGACAAAAATTTCCCCAAGCCACTCTATACATTTGTGTGTGTTTTTAAATCTGTCCACCTATCTTTCTAATTCCTTGTTGAGATTCTTCATCAGGCATTAAAAAAAAAAAAACGCCAAAGGGAAAGGCTTAAGGAGGAAAAAGTAGAATTCACCTGGGGAGGGCGGCTGGGCGGTGTGCTTATCAGGGGGGCAGGACCCATGGCCGAGGCGGCATTCAAGCTCCTTTCCCTTTCATCCTGGTAAATTCGATCTCTTTCAGCTTCCGGTAACTGCAAGAAATTCTGCATAGCCCGAAGATTTACCAGCAAAGACTGGGATGCAGTCTTGGGGTCCTCTTCCTTTCGGAGAATTTCTGAAAGCAAGCCCTGCAGGGAATGAAAGGCACAGAGTGAGCGAGCCTGCTCCCGGGCTCTGCCCAGCCAGCGCTGATCCTTCCCTTTTCTCCTCCACTCGGTTTAGAAAAGGAACAGTCGGAAGCATTAATTCTACGCGGGAATATATTAGTTACAACTGAAGTGGTAGAGAAGAGAGCCTCCATTGTATTCTTAATTTTATTAAGCATCTGCTTTACATATACCATAAACCGAAACTGCCTAATTGGTCTCCTTCCTTTGAGTCGCTTAACTTGCCATGAAATCTTTCAGAGAGAGACGATCGAGGGAAGTTAAGAATAAATGAAATGCTCGTAATACAACAGCACTGAACGGTAGAGTTCTCAAGCTGCCTAGACAAAGACAGTGGAATGCCAACAGCCCAATACGTAAAGATACAAAGCTATTTCAGGAGAAATAGAACTTTCAAAGAAAATACTAGAAAATGAACTACAACGTATTAGAAAAAAAAAAGAATGTTATGGCCCAGCCAGTGGCTCAATTGGTTGAGCATCATCAGGGCACATATCTGGGTTGCGCGTTCAATCCCCAGTCGGGGCACCTTCAGAAGGCAAATGTGATCTATGTTTCTCTCTCACATCGATGTTTTTCTCTTTCTCTCTCTCCCTTCCTCTCTCTAAGCATGTCTTCTGGTGAGGATTAAATAATAATAATAAAAAAAAGAATTTCACAAAAGCATCGTCTAAGATTAAGGCTATGTTTTCACAGACAATATTTTAAGTTATTCCTTTATTTGAAAATTATTAGAGTCAATGACAAATGATTCTTTGTATTTATCATTTAAGGAAACTACATTGACAGACCCAATGACTCTAAATACTATCTTGCTATGTTATATCTCTTGGTAACAGGTTGACATTCTGAACTTCAGAAACCATAGATTAAATCTGAAATACATAAACCCCTCTCCACATTTCAAAAATCCATGATAGCATGCCACAGAAAACAGTATTATCCAACTGTGTAACTATTAAATTTCTTGAGGAATAAAAATATGTATTTCTAATAGAAGGAACTTACAAACCATTAGTAAAGTCCTTTAAAGTGTCTCTTTCCCCAAGTAATAGAGCCCCCCCTTTTATTAATTTTTAGAAGAATGCTTTAAAAAATGGGTGGTTTCTTCCCCAGTTTTGTTTAAGGGATATATTAAATTGAAAGATTAGAAAATTTTTCTGTCCATTTGATAGGGGCTGAGCAGCTCTTACCACTTCAGTCTTGTACATGAAATAATGCCTGGAATACCAAGGCACATTTGGTTTCTACATTTAGCCAGAATATCAGTTTAATACAATATAGCTCAGAATTAAATGTCCAGATCTTGGTATAGTTTGCAAATTTCACTTTTCAACAACTCTGTGGAAAGGGTGAAAGGATACATTTGGGGAAGGGGAGATAAAGTGTCATGTCAAAATAATTAAGCCCCAAGATGATAACATTTTGCGTTTTTTCATGGTTTCCTAGAAGTGCAAACCCAGTTTTTGGTTCTTCGGAGATACTGCCCAAATAGCCCAAATAGATGCAGACAGTATAAAAGTACTGTCCGCTATTAAAATGATTTACAGGCTGCTGTGAAAACAGAACCTCCAATAGGCTCAGGGGGTTTAAGAGTAAATTTTAATCTCTCCCTTGGTCTCTGCAACGGAAGTCAGGAACCTGGACCCAAACATTAAGTTTCACCATGAGACACGTAAGGGAAGGATGAAGGGAATGCGTCCTTTCATTCCTAATACTGACAAGTAATGCTGCAACTGAGTTTACACAAGAGTAAAACATCCAGTCAGTTTAACTAAAATTCAGTCAAACAGGCAGTCAATCATCCAGCTATTTAATTTGCACAAGGCCAACTAATTAGATTGACTGTGTTGATGTGTCACATGAAAACCGAAAAATACAGGCCTTAAAAACATTTGAAAATAGGTGTAAAAAAATAATCCATGTTCTCCACTCTTCCCTACCAAATGTTATGTATTACAAGATGTGCTTGGCAAAGTAATATACATCAACTATACAGAAATAGAGAGATAGAAAAATACAGTATAATAAATAAAATGTTGTAATTCCTTGAATATTCTAATACTCATTTTTGTTATCCCAGCACAATGCCTACTCTATAAATATTTGATAAATATTTACTAAGTGGATAAATTATGTGTATTCAGACCACAAAAGGAACAACATTGCAAATGGGTGACAGAAACTTAGATATGCTTACCCACAGGTAAATTCTAATGGTAATTATTAATTTACTCAAGGTGAGCCTTCAATGAAAAGTTTACTGTGGCGCTCTGTAAGATGTTTACCTACACTAAATGTTCAGTAATTTTAAAAAAAATAGATTAGGTTAAGAGGGATCCTATAAATATTGCGGATTGGGGAATTTGAAATTAGACATTTATAAAACATTTCCCCCGACAGCAGAGAACTGTGGTGAGAAAAGCAAAGACCTGAAAAAATACATACTACTACTCGCTATCAAGTCTTGCTAACATAATACCAAGGCATTCCTGTATGACTTACGTAGAAGGTAGCAGGTCACTTGGGAGAGAATTTAGAAATTTCTCTACCCATATTTTGATGTTGGCATGACTTCCCATGTGAGCAAGTAAAGTGTTATAGGGGCAAAACATTTTATTTCCACTTAATTATTTGGCTAGAGCAAGTGTAGTTTTTCTGCTTGTCATATGCTGAAGGTCCAAAGCGATTATTTCAAACCCTGGGACACACAGAGCTCTAAAGCAGCCAGTGTAGACATCTTGTGTGTTTTAGAAACCTTTGGGGCTTTCTTTCTTTTCTTTTTCTTTCTTTTCTTTTTTTTTTTTTTTTTTGGCCCAGGCTTTCAATGAGGGGAGTGCCCCCTGGTGGAAATGCTTGAAAATATTGTTAGGAAATGTTTTGATTAGAATGTGCTAATTACCAAAAATAAATAAATAAAAAATCATGTCACTTGAGAATAATTCTGGATGCCAGATGACGGCTATAAGAATCCGGGTATGGGGAGTGAATGTTTGGTCCTTTTCAAGTTGTTGTTACTTGAATAGTTACATTTATGGATTCAAGATGTATGCGGCCTGTTTCCATTTGCCTGTAGTCGGAAATACAGTTCAGACTTGCCAACTGAGGTCAATGTCACTTGTGGTAATTCCTCATGGGGGACGGTAAGAGGGATCTCTTACCAAAAATTCTTCTTCCTGCTAAAAAATAATGTCCTGTACCTTATTCGCTATCTCAGCAAATATGCTGAAACAGCAGGACGAAAATATCTCAATACTGTGCACCATAGGTGCTCAATAAAATTTGTTGAAAACTCAACAAAATCATTAGCCGTTCTTATTTCTGAAAAGAACTTGAGAATTTGTATGTTATGCCATAAGTTACCAGCACCTCATGAATATTAATTTTATTGGAAATGAGAAGCTGCTTTTCATTGGGACTTCACATCTTCAAATAACCCGATATGTTCTCTATATATGAAAACATAAAATGGTTCTGCATTGTCTTACATGGTGGTTAAATAAGAATTTTCTTTCTCTTTTTTCAGTTAAAGAGCAAGCTTACTGATGAATTCCTAAACCTTTTTTACATTCCAAAAAGAGTTTACAAGTTACTACAAGTAAAATTCATTAGTAATTGTAAAAGAAAGAAAAAACCTTCAATAAATATTATCAGTACTTCCAAATGCTAATTATGAATTCTTTAAAACAGCAGATAAGCGAAAGAGACTGCCAATCTGAACAAAAAGCCGGTCTGGCCTCCCGTTTGTCTCCTCTTTGAACATAATCACTGATTCAAATAGATTTTATCAGTTTCATGGAACTTCAAAGCCTCAGAAGGAAAATATGATTTGATAAAACCTCCCTACTAAAAAGAAAATATGTAGAATATTCTTCAAGGCTACCTGCCTCTGTGGTTTGGTGAATTTTTAAACACATGTCCAGGTGAACGACCATTTTCAAACTCCACCTCCTACTCTGGATTTACGCCAAGTAAGTTATAAGCAGACACATTTATCTCTGTCATTTGGGGAGGCTAAAGGAGAGCTGTCACGTTGGGGTAATAGCACCTTTTTACCTTTTATTCAATAGTGATATGGATAGTGGACTTTTCTTAAATTACACTGTGAAGAATTATAGAAACACAGCAGCAATCTCTCTTATACTTAAGCAGGCAAATTTCTCTCCACCACATAATTTACAGAACTCAAATTCAATAAAACATTACATGATGGTCCATTACTGTTATCAGTTTTGAATAATCCATCTTCATTCTTTATTTTACTGGAAAATAAAGTGTGCCAAAGATAAGAGGAGGGGGGAGAAAAAAAGGAAAAAAAGCCACAGGGTGGGATCAGAGTTAAACTCTGGGTTTTATTTCTAAAAAGGCACTAAAGAATATATTTTATTCTATTGCCACCTTTAAAGAGCAATAACACAGAGAAGCGAACTGGAAAGTATAAATCTAGAAGCTTTGGCAATTATTTTTAGCCATAGGTTTCCATTAAAAAGACATCAAGTAGGAATAACTGAATGAATGACATATGCTAAAAGCTGGTGTCTTCGGTGGCAATTAAAGAACATATGCCCATTAATTCAAAAGGGGGAAAAGTACTTAAAACAAGTAATTATATAAATTCTCCATAAATTTTCAGAAAAGGTAGACTTTAAAAAAAAAATAGTCATGTGGGAAAGTCTTGAGAGAGGGGTATGATTTCATTTAGGAGACCCAATTAAGATGATGAGAAAATTCTCCAATTAAGAGCTAAAACATGAAATTCAGGATTTTAAAGTTATACAGAGCTGTCAATGACTAAAATTTTCTCGCGTCTTAACAGCATTATCTATTATACTAATGTTTTAACACACTGTGTACAGGGTACCAATGCCTTTATCTGATCCTGTCATATAACTGCATTTGTACGTACATATTTTACATTAATTTTTTAAACTTGGGGTTGGAATAAGTGCACACTGCAGTAAGTGCACACAATGTGTGATGTGTGATTTAACTCTGCAGAGCTCCTCCGCCTATACATATGCATTAGCATGCGTATTTTCGTACTCCACACTCACACCATACACCCTCACTCTGCACCTGCTTTTATTGAAACGCATACACTTTGAAATAAACACACTACATGCATTCATATGAATGTATAATCATTAAAATAAATGCAGCTGTGTGTGTGCGTGGTGTGCATGTGTGTGATGGTTTTTAAGTATGACACCAAAAATACATGCATGCTTGCTTGCGTGTTCAAAAGCTAGTTCCCAAAGAGTGAACACTTCACTGTACATAGAAAATTACTCTCGGTTACATCAGACAGCTTCAAATAGGGCCCAATGTCCACTTTGACAGAGGAGTACCCATTACCGATGCAAAGGTATAGAACCAAACCCCTCTGCCATCCTGAGCTCCAAATAATATTTGGGGAATGACTTTTTCTAAATTGGCTACTATTAATAGAGAGACACTGGCATCATTCTGTACCAGGTTTTCATTCTCTCACTCTCAGAAAAATAAAGTCACTGTTTATCTTTTCAAAAGAGATTAATATGGCATAAAAAGAGAATTCTACCTTCCTTACAGTAATAAATTCTATAGATATTTGTGGACATTGTCAATGTTAGAACCAAAGGCAGGAAAAAATGGTCAGATCTTCAGAGTAATAGCAGGGGCATCATAACCCAAGAGAGGAAAAACTATACCAAGGGGTGGGGACTCCACTCTCATCTCCCTCAGCTGGACTGTCTTGTCACTCTTCACCATATAAAATACGCTTTCCCCGGTGCTTTAAGAAATAACCATTTGCTCCGTTTTTAAAATGCTTATCTGTAAATCTGCATGTCATTTGTGTCTACGTCAATGTTCTCTTTGTCTGTGGGCTTTTAATTCAATTCAACAACCCTATCTATTTTTTGCCCAGTACTGACAACTTCTAGCAGTCACTGCTATTTACAAAAACAAAACAAAACAAAAATGCTGCCAGAAGCAGGAGTATCTAGCTAAATGGCTGACTTCTGATTCATTCACTCATTCATTTCGTGTTTTTTTTTTTTTAAATTATCACCCCCCAACTGAACATAGGTGCCGTATTAAATTTACCAGCTAATGATGAACACATGTTTCAAGTTGTTAAAATAACCAAATAGGCAAAACCATACAATTTTAACCTGAGACATAACCTTCTGCAATCACCCTTTTAAAAACAGACAAATGATGTACAAAAAACAGATAAAGAAACCGAAAATAAACAGAGTTAAAGGCTTTCTCAGGCCTCCTAACTTAAGGCAAGCCAAAAATAAGCCACAGCTGGGATCCTCCTAGGTATGGACATTCTGCCAACAAGGAATTAATACTAGATTATTTTTGTACCAGAATTTTCTTCTTATAATCATGTAATAAACAAAATAACTTATATGTGAGAGGAAAGTATGAGTCAGGTCCCCAAAAAAAGTTGACAAAAAGAAGAACAGTGGTAAAACAAGAACGCTGAAAGGACATAATGTCCTCATTCTAATCAAAGTTACATGTTCTTTTGAGGTTTGTTTTTTGTGTGTGTGTGCCTGGGCCAAGAATAAATACCATATATATCATACTAGTTTCCAAAAAAAAGGAATTAAAAATCCTCTCACTCTCAGTTTAGTAGAATCAATTGGTTTAGGACTTTTTTATCTTAGGACTCCTGTCTTTTATATCACCCTTTCTCCCTGTCCTTCTGAAACTTCTTCCAGGATGATAACATCTTCAGAGGAATTTCCCAGGAGGACAAAGGTGTGGACATGACGGAACAGGTAGACTGAGGCCTGCAGCTCATACCTACCCCGGAGGCCTCTTAGTGATCTTGGGAGGAACATTAACAATAATGTGAAGAGGGTAGAGAAATACCTTCTGCTAATAAGTCATATATTTTTTTTCTAAATGGCTGCTTAGAATTAAGTGGCAGGAATTGTGATTGAGTCCCAACATGTTTTTTGGTTTTTTTTTAAGTTGTAGAGGAATTTCAATAGAGCCCATTGATAGACTCATGTCTGGTATGCGTGGTAATATACTAAAGATCCTAGGCTAGAAGCCTGGAGTCCTACCAGTGGCCTTGGCCAAGTCATGAAACTCTTCTCAACCTGCTACTGCTGTCTATGACTCCATTGTGTAAGAGCGCAGGTAATCCCAGTGTGAAACATATTTCATATTTTATTTATTCTTTCAAGGCCCCTGAATCCGGATCATGCTGTGCATAGCTTCCTCTTGGCAGAGGAGGTTCAAGAGAAGGAAAATAATGATTACGTTTAGGCACCACCAGGAACAGACAATACGATTGCATGAAGAGGATAAAAATGTTAGTACCAAGTAAAAGAATAAGCATTAGGTGTAGATGGCACTGAAGAGAGAGAGAGAAAAAACATAGAAAAATCATTAATAGATAAAACAAAAACTGACCTGAGTTCTGTTAAAAGCCACACGTGCAAATACTGCCTGGGAGATTCCTGCTCGTTTCAGTTCATCGCGTACCCACTGGTAGATTTCGGAAGACACCTCTGTGTTGGTTGAAACCTGTTGCTCCAAAGGCTTATTCATAGATCTACTGACAGGGGGAGGGTGGTTCAAGTATTGTTGGTTTAAGGACTGCTGGGCTAAAAGTCTATTCACTGCATACTGCTGGTTCAGCAGCTGAGCCATCACCAGCTGCTGGTTGACCAATTGAGGACTGATGGGCGTTGACACAAGCCCAGGATGCAGATTCGGAAGAGGGGTCCGGACGGAGGGCTGGCCGCCATGGGAGAGCTGCGCGGGGGACGGAGGCTGCTCGGCCGTGTTCCCTGGGACCGGCTGCTGGCCAAAGTTGACATGGTTGGCACTTTGCTGGGATAGTTCAGAAAGACTATCCATTTCGACTAAAACAGATAAAAGGCAAAATCATGCTAAGTCAACAAGGATGGGCATTGGTAAGCATTTCTGATCATGTCCTAAATAGAGATAGTAGGCACAGGGCACTTGAAAGATCCAATTAAAATAAGAGCATTTCAAGATAGAATTCAACCTGCTGTGTTTTTACTTTCCTCCTCGGCACAATTCCACAAACTTTAAAAGTGGGACAATACTTCTGATCTATTTTATAATGTGGTTTAGACTTAAGGCTTTAAATCAATTATTTCCATATTCTATATCACTAGTTTTGGGGGTCAAACTGTTACTCATTCTCATTATCCCAAGGAGGCTGATAAGCATTGTTTACTTCAAGGTTGTTTCTAGAAGAATGACATTTGCTTAATAGCATCTGGAAAGAATGAGTTGAGCTAAGAAAAGACATCATAGGCAATAAACAAAAAAGAAATACACAAGTATTTTCTTATGATATATATATATACATATATATCAATTCTTATTACTCTAGGCAAAAGGTCTGAAAGAAAAAAAGATAACATAAATATGGTCAACGTTCAATTCTTACCCAGACATGAATATAAAGAAGTAATCAATATAATAAATAATGAAAGTGGTCATCATGACAAGTAATAATAACTGAGTGCATATTGAACACGGGGCTGAGTATCTTACACAGTTTGCTTTATTTAAGTCTAATCATCTTCTCCAAACATTTCTTGGAATGAGGCAAATGATTTATAGTATTACAAGCCAGTCTACCCAGGGTTGCTAAGACCCAAATGTGTCTCGAAGAAGCTATGGCTATCACCAGATGCTAAAGACAATCTTTCAAGGAAGGGGCGTGGAGTCGTTCTGGTGCAATGGTGATACTGTCGTGGTTTTGCAATTTATTACCACCTACCCGAGATGGATGCTCCTCCCTTGGCTAGATCTCCCATGCGCACTGGCTGAGAATGAGCTCAAAGTGTGTCAAATGCTTTGCTGCTGCGAGCAGGAGACTGGTGTGATGCTCCTGACTGAGAAAGCTGAGCATGATGCTGTATGGACAGAGGTGAGACTTTCCAAATAGCACACCATCCTTTCCAGGTACAGATTGAGGTTGGACTTTAATCACCATTTCTCTCTTCGTTAAATATTCAGGTTTTATATTTAGAGGAACGTAGCCTATGTCTATAATCACTGAATATATGCCGAATATAACTAAGAATTGGGGAAGAAACCTTCCATTTCTACCAGTGATATCAGCCCAAGTGGGCCATTCACAGGGAATAGTAATTCAAGCAATTATTCCAAAAATGATGCATTGTCTTCATTATAGCTCTAAGCTATAAAAGGCAAAGAATCTGTTTGGGTAGATGGATGGTTTTGCTTGAAATATTAAAAGCTAAAACATGCTCAAAATTCAGGTTCTCTTGTCTCTTAAAATCTTTAGGAAAAGTTACTGTTGTTGTCATAAAATGAATGTAATAGAAGTAAACAGAAATAGATGTAAAACAGGGCATAGCACCATACACATTAAATATCCCATTCTTACATTATTTTAAATATATTATTTGGAGGGTACAAGTATATGAAAGAAAACATTAATAGAAATTAAAACATTAACCTCAATCACAGTGTTTGCCTTGGCAAATACTAACAAACTCAATAGGGAGAAAAATGTCATAATCTAAATGCTTAGGTACAACACACAGCTTTTATCTGTCATTTTACACTGCAGATAATTTTAATGTATTTCCTTAGTAACAAATATTGACCTAAAGTTCTATGTTAAGATAGGATGCTCTACTGGAATTAAAAGTTCAGGAATGATGCAATGATTTTTTCTGGTGTGGACGGTACAGCGGTATGTTCACTAAAGCACCTAGAGGCAGGGCGGGGGATTAGGAATATAAAAATCACTTGATCTCAATTGTGAAAACTAGAAATCCATTAATTTCCTTAAAAATCGGGTGTAAAAAAAATAGGCTCTTCCTCTTGAACACAAACAAAAAGCATAAAAGCATGTTTTATCTCTGAGAGAAATCACGGCTAATATTAGTTATTCAAGGTCTTCACTGAGATGTTAAAAAATGACAGCTCCCTCCTCACCCCTCGAGTTCCTGCATGTCTGACAACCAAGTCAGTTTGGCTGATTTAAACACAAACATTTATTGAATTTAATTATCTCATTATACTCATACCCACTCCCCACCCTCAAAGAAACATTCTAAATTGATCTCTAATTGGGCAATCAAAAGACCTGGCTTGAGATGTGACTTTGATAAACCCCCGAATGACACGTAATGGTATGTAGCCACCGAGGCAACGGTTTTTGCTTACCCATCATATCTTTTGTCTTCTTGAAATGTTTGTACCACCTTCCAAATTCTTGACATTTTGCTGCCGAGACATTTGCATAGTAAGTGCTGTTCACAATGGAAGAAATCATACTCTGTGTGAAGAGGGGGGAAACATTTGTAACACATAGTGGCACAAGATGGAACACAGAAACGATTTCAATTGTGCAAACTGTATTTTGTTTTTAAATCAACTGAGTACCAATACTTAACCTGAAGCCTCCACTTCTTAAAATTCATTAAGTGGGTCATCAAATGCTTATTTAAATAGAAAACCACCGCCCACTGAGACCAGTATAAAGCTTATCAAACCCACAGGCTTTGCTCTAGTATTTATGGAACTTCCATCAAAGTCATCTGTTCTAGGCTGACAAACTTACCCTGATCCCAATAAATCCAATTCTGTGAAGATGACTTTACGACTGTTCGTAAATAAATGCTACTTTGAGGTGTTTTTTTTTTAATTTGTCTTTATTGTTGAAAGCATTATAGATGTCCCCCTGTATCTCCCCATTGACCCCCTCCACCCCGCTCCTACTCCCTCCCCAGGGTTCTGCATAGCTACTTTGAGTTTTAGTGACTGTACTCTACATCCTTGCTTCTCAAAGGATGGCCCAGAGGATCAGCAATATCAGCATCACCCAGAAGCTTATTAAAAATGCATCATCTTCCGCCCCACCCCAGACCTAGTCGATGGGCAGCTGCATATGACCAAGATCCCCAGGGCCTTTGGGTGTGCATTAAAGTTTGGGATACACCGCTTTGCTTTCCACTTCTATTATTTGGTTTCCCATTGGAGGCGCATTAACTGCCTTAACACTGACCACATTTAAGGAGAAAATAAACTACTCAGAAATCCTCTATCAGAAGAAAAAAAAAAATTCTACAGTTGTATTGCTAGCTTCATCTACAGTAAAGCTTGAGTTCTGAATTTCAAACTAACCATAAAACATTTAAATATATACATTTCATGCTTACTAAATTTCTCAAAGATACCACGGGGGAAAAAATGACCTATTCTGTCACCTGCCTTCATCCTGAAAACAGCCAACAGTTTAATAGAAAAATGAAGATGAAAATCATGATTTTGATGTATTAGGAGTTTGGGGGGAGAGTGAAACTCATTTTCAAACAAGGAGAAGTGTTTTCTTCCCAGCAAATTTTAGTTATGGTAATTTCAGTGACTTAATCCATGTTATTTTTAACTATACCATCCCTCTTCTCTAGTAGCAGCTAAATTAATTTCCAATTGCATCTCAGGAATAATTAAGACTTTGTAGCACCAACCTCCCCACCCCCGCACCCCCGACTCCTCTGTGTAGAAACCTGAGAACTTCCACTTCAGACTTCAGTTGGTCTATGGTGACAGAGTTTACAGAGGGCAGCATTGTTTGGGAGCAGTGCACAACCAGAAAAGCCAGTTTGGGAACAAAAGTATTTTTATATAATTATCTCCTTTAAGCGACTTCTAATTTAAAGCTCTTTTGGTTATTATTGACTCTCCTAACATCCATTAGCAGTGGTAATTCTATAATAGGAACACATTCCTGTAATATGCAAATCTTGGGGATCTTTGAAGAACTTAACAGTGAGGAGGATAAGCTAGAATTGCATTATTTATGTAAAGCACGGGCGATCTTTCTTAAGAAGAATTGTGACATCCTTTTCTTTTTTTTTTTGACACTTTCTACTTTATAGTCCTTTCCTCATTTTATTTCTCTAAAAAGACATCCTTAATGGGCTCATGATGCCCTGCCATTAATCTAGTAGCTTGCAATCTTACTAAGAGCCTCCCTCAGTCCAGAGTACAAAAAGATACTTAGCAAGGGTGCCAGAACCAGAGCCAGATTACCTGATCCGGTTAACAATCCGTCAGCTTCAATCACCCTTACTCTATCGTAATAATGGATCAATAAAGTCAGACACTAATAAAACTATTGAGATCGCTGATGGATAACGGTGATTCTGAAAATGGATGACAGTTGATGTTCTTCCACTTTGGTTCAATTTTTAAAAAATTATTACTCTTATACCTAGACATTCTGGCAGTTTCTTAAATGTTACTATAATAGCACATATAAATTTTAGATGTAGCTTTATATCTTAATTTTCCGAAATATTTGGAATATCTAAGTTTTCCTAAGGTTTTTGACAAATATCCAATCTACTTTAATTTGCCAATATGTGAAATTTGCTCTTTGTTGTAAACCTACTGTGTGCCTGGCTGGTACTCGGGCAGACAAGACAGAGCCTCTGCCTAAAGGAAGCTTGCAATCTATTAGGAAGACAGATAGCTAAACAGATCATTTCAATTTAATATGTTCAGTATATCAACTGTGAAATACACGTATATGGGAGGAAAAAAAGAAAGAAGATACATAGTGTGAGAAAAAAAGTCTGAAATATTTTTATACACTAGAGCCCATATGTAATAGTGCTATGTAGTTCATTATTATCCATATGTGAAAAATAATATCCATATGTGCACCATCATCAAAGCTTCCCCCTGCCCTTGTTTAACCCTAAATGGGTAGTTTCTGTCCTTAAGCGACTTTCTAGACGCTGTTCTACTCTGTGGAGTGGTGTGTGCTCAGGGAACTCTGATTAATGTAAATATTAGCCTAAGCAGGACATAATCAAAAGGCTAACCCACAAGTTATGACGTATGCCAAAACAACTTTTTAGATTCTCTATCTTTCTACTCTTTTGGGGGGGTTGGGAAATATTCCATAAGTCAGGTAACTCGGGGTCACTTCAATTTTTACTGGAACAATATACACTACCTTTCACATGTAGCCACAGTAAGATACCGTTTTTTCCTTCTTCTAGTAAAATCCTTACTGAAATCTCAGGCATGGCATCTGACTACACTAGTGCGTTTCAAGGGCAGGGAAGAGAGAATTCAGGATCTTAGGGGGCCCATGGCATTTGAAAGAGCATATCCAGTGTCATAATCTTCAATTTGGAAAGTCATAAAGAAAGACCTACTGTTTTGATAATACAAATGACAGACAGTAAAGATTGACAATATTTTCATAGGTGGCAGAGATGGATGCACAAAGGGTACATCAAGAGCCATGATTTTCAGGAGAGGGGCTTGGGGTTCATGTCAATCAAAAGGAGACACTGGTTTAAAAATATTACACTAGGCTGTGAGTTCATGCAGATCTGGGTTCCATATTACTTTCCAGCCCAAATGCCTGGCACGTATTAAACACACACTAAATGTTCTTTGATGAAACAGAATTAGCTAAATCTGCATTCAAGTCCAAGATGTGCTGCACACTACCAGTGCGACCCCAGTCAAATTAACTACTCTAAAGCAATTCCCCATATAAATGGCATCGGCACTCACCGCATGGGGTTGTTCTGAGACTCCATTCATTCCAGCATTTTTTTTCATTCATTCATTCATTCACTATGTATTTATTGAACTCCTATTATGTACCAAGCATGGGGCAAGTGACTAGGAAGTATGGCTCTTCACGTCATTACTTATCTGCCCTTGGACAGACAATTAATAAAGTAATGAATGTGATATAATTAGCACAGTGCCTGGAACATTTCAAGTCTGGACTTAAGAGGTGTTAATTACTACGACAACCCTCTGCCACCACCTCCTCACTGGGCTCTTATTATAGGTTCCCATTT